>NW_026126459.1:32500000-32642096 GCF_943737965.1 Phodopus roborovskii | reverse complement strand
ATAGCAGTATCTCTCTGAACATGATTAAGATTCAGAAAAGGATAGTATCATTCAAACACATGGCCTTCACTCAGTTTTTCTTTGTTTCAACAACTTTACAATAATGATTCCCTGGGACTAAGCCTCCCAATTCGTGGTTTGCAAATATCTCTTTTAATTAACTATATGTTTCCAAACTATTTAAAAAAGTGTGTGTGTGTGTGTGTGTGTGTGTGTGTGTGTGTGTTTGAAATGCTCTGTGTGTTATAACTGAAAAAGCATTAGAGACAGATTCATTTAAGCAAGATTTACAGAGTTCACACCACCACAGTGAGGAAGACCTAGTGGCTGGAAATTAAGTTGCTTTTCACAGAGCATTCTGAGACAGAGAGCAGATGGAAACAAGTTCCACTTCTCAGTTTTCTTCTTCCTTTCCCCTCTTTGTATTTAATGTAACACCATGGTGTAAGTGCATGTTGTCTTCAGTTTGACCTCTCTGGGAAGTATTCTCGAAAAATTATATCTGGAGTTCTGTCTATTAATGAGTTCATGTCCAGTCTCTGTCAGTCAAGATTGACCACCTTCATGGGCATCCTTCACTGGTTGGGTGTACTTACTGCTTGGATGTCTATATTATAAATCTTTACTTTTCAGCTTTATTGAATTCTTATTTATTTTCCTCAAAGCATAAAACTAGCCTCCACAAAACACTTTAAAACAATTGTTAAACATAAAACTGAAATTTTTCTCCCCTTATTTTTTTCCAGATTCTCCCCACCAACCACTCAACTGTACATTAATTTTCAAAACAAACAAAACAACAATACCTCCAAAAAACCTATCAGAAAAATAAAACAATCCCCTCCCCCCTACAAATACAGACACCCACCAAACTATAACTAATAAAAGCACACAAAAAAGAAGGAAGTCCATTATAATTGGACTACTCCTAAACATATAACCTGTCTAGGAATGGTTGATAGCTTACTTCATTGGAGCAAACTTATTTTCCCTCTCCAAGAGATATAATTGACAACTGAGCTGTGAATATTTATCCTCTTGGCTACATTTTCATTCATTCAGGCAATCAAGAAAATAGAGTAAGCTGGCGGTGGTGGCTCAGGCTTTTAATCCCAGCATTTGGGAGGCAGAAGCAGGCAGATCTCTGTGAGTGTGAGACCAGCCTGGTCTACAGAAGAGAGAGTTCCAGGTCTGTAAGGTTTTCCGCCTGCCGCCGCCTGGTCTTGTCCTCCTGCTGCCGCGCAGCCTCAAATAATACACAGAGACTCTGTATTTGATACAATGCTGTTGGCCCAGTTACTTGTTTCTTATCGGCTAGCTCTGCCTTAATTATTAACCCATTTCTGTTGATCTATGTATTTTCACATGGCCTTCTCTGACCGGGAGGTGGCTGGCGTCCAGCTCTCTCCAGGCCTCCATCTTGACTCCCCATCTGACTCCTCCTTACTACTTCCTATTCCTCCTTGTCTCCTAGTCCCTCCTATCTTCCTTTCCTATTGGCCAACAGTGCTTTATTATTAACCAGTGTGTGAAACATGTACAGAATGACATCTCCCATCATGGGATATTCACTTTGTCTCCTTCTGTAGCACTGACCCCGCCCATTGGGGATGGAGCCATGAGCGGAAGTGACCTGTGGAAGGAGGTCGAGAGGGAGGAGCCAGGAAAGGGGCTCTCTCTATCTAAGTGACTTGGACAGAGAGGATCGGGTTGAATTTCCTGGTGTTCATCTGTCTAGGTTGTAAGTTATTTCTCCCTGAATAAACATATATTCGGCCTATTTGTTTATCCTGATCATGATTTACCGCAAAGGTCAGGCTGCAAAGCTACACAGAGAAACCCTGTCTCAGAAAGGAGGGAAGGAAGAAGGAAGGAAGGAAGGAAAGTAAGAAAGGAAGGAAGGAAGGAAAATAAGAAAGAGTAATGAAGGAAAATATCTCCCCTCTCTCTGTATTTTTTCTCTTTTTGCTCTTTTGTTCCATGTTCTGAGGCTCCTACACAAATCATAAAGTAAATGAGTTTGGGATAGATTTTGTTATGGATATAAACTTCTTTAGCAATATTATGATAGTAAATGCAATTAAGATGAATTAAATATTTTTCAGATTTTTTGTATTGTTCTACAGGGTTCTTTTAATACACTTACCAGTGTCTTTCTTTTAGTGGCAAGGCCTGGGCATCCTCATACATCTTTTTCCCCCCACAATACATTAACTTTTATAATATATTTTCCCTGAGAGGACTAGACAAATGCTTCATTTAGTGGGGATGGTAAAAATGAGATAAAGGTTACTTATATCTTAGTTTGTTCCATGGATGCTTTCTGTACATCGGTGAGCTTTAAAAAGAATTCTTTTCAAATGCTGATGAGCACTAGAGTATTTATGTGCCTACAATTGTGATATGTGTCAATGTTGGGTTGTACTTAAGTTAATGGAATATTTAGTAAATTTTAAAGAAGTATTTTAAGTGATCAATATAATATGTGTTAATATTAAAACATACATATGTATTCTATAATAATATTTCAGAAGAGTACTACTATAGCTTTTCTTTTTTTACATAAAATTATAGTTTGTTTATGTTACAAAGCTAGTACAGGGAATAGTTAGCAACATCTAGGACTGTTGGTTCCTTAAATATTCTAAAGGAAATTACACAGTGAAAAATACAAATCTGTTACGTTCCACTAAAATATGGTAATTTTCATAATCACACTAATGAATCTTTAGACCAAATAGTCTGAATGCCAGCACAATTTAAAAATGTTAGCACCATGATTAGCATGGATATACTAATTTGGCCATTAAAAATATTTATATTACTGCTATCTGAATGCAGATTACAGAATTTTAAATCCCTTCTTTAAAAGTAAAAAGAAAACTAAACCAAATCAATTTTTTTGACAATCAAGCCATAAATGAAAAATATGACTTGAAAGTTAGGAAATATTTAAAAAACCACAAAACTTTAGAAAAATCAAAATAACTTCAAGTATTATATACAATCTCAGTGTACTAAAATTTTAAATAAACAAAAGCACTATTAGAAAATACACAAACTGATTGAAATTAAGTAATACACAAAAATATATAAAGATTTGGTTACTGAAGAATCAAAGAGGCAAATTAAAATAATTGTATTAGAATTAAATGAAAATGAATGCGCAGTTGCCAAAACTGTGAGAAAGAATGGAAGCAGTTAATTGAGATTTTGCAGTTCTAAATACCCACAAATTAAGATTGTAAAGATCACTAATAAACAACCTAATGATTTAAGCCAATATTTTCAAAACCAGGATGAACTCAAATTGATTATCAGTGAAATAAGTAAACCCAGGAAAAGAATACAAACAAGAAAAATTTAATTAAAGGAAGAAAGGCATCACAATATAAAGTTCAAATCACGGAAGAAAGAAATTGGATAAGATACTAAATGATAGATAGAACTCTAGTGTTTATGGGTAGATTTTGTGAAAATGACCCTCTTGCCAAAGCATTTTTCTGATTAGATGCAATCATGATAAAATTTAATTATATTATTAATATGCTTAAAATTACAAAACATATTCATCTTATTTTTGATAAATTGCCAAAAGATGCCCATTGAAGTAATACAACATCTTCAACAAATTACTTTGGGGGAATGGATATTTATATGAGAAAAGTTATAATTACAAATGGGTCAATGACCTTAATGTATAATCTGAAACCTTTCATTTATTAAAGAAAAGTTGCATAATATACATATAGCCATAAAGGTACAGAAGGGATGTTCTGAGTAATAATCCATCTGCTTAACAATTAATACCATTAAACTAGGGGACCTTAAGAAATTAAATGAAATTCTTTATAACAATGGAATCAGCATATGGATGAAAAAAAAAAAAAACGCCCAGAATAGAAGAAAATATTTTACATATAGTTAATAGTTTTACATGAAGGTAAAATACACATACAAATAAAAAGAAAAGATAAAATATGTTTTTAAAGGGAAAGGTTATATGGAAACCTTGTAATTTGTAAGTTTCTCTACATATATTTAAAAAGAGTTTAGTGAAATTATGCTATATGATTGAGATAATACTCCCTATAAGCCCTGGTTTCAAAACAGACACTCACAGTAGCAGATAGCTAGCACTTTTGCAGGTCAGTTGCCAAAGAGGTCACAAAGATATCCCCCAAATGACACAGATGATTGTCCTTGCTCAAGCGTTCATCACTAGCAGTTGATGATAGATTGTGTTTGATGAAGACACCACACATTTAATCACAGGACATGAAGGAATCAAGTTGATACTCACCTCCATACTGGATAGAATTCATAGTGCATAAGTTGAGGGAAGAAGACTCTGGGAGAAGAGGAACTAATAATCTGACACAGCTCTGAATTCTGTGAAGCTACAATAACCACAGTCTGGAAAGACCCATTGGTGCACATGTAGCACAGATGTTTTATTAACAACCAATCCTTTTCAAATGGGACTTTAAGTGCTTATCCATAAGACAGGATTCATGACTGGCACTGTTAACTGTATCAAGAACTGATATCTAGGTATCATAGGCTGTAGTGGAGAACCTACTGTTGTGTTGATAAATAAAGTGTCAAACAGCTAATTTTTAGTCTTCATACTCATAGATTATTTAAGCTCTCAGCTCTCATCAGTGAAACTCAATTTTGCCCAGAAGACATCTAACACGGATGTAGCAACGAGTCATGCTTCTGAGAATAAGAAACTGTGGGGTTCTCAGCTTCAAATGGGACAGCTATATTACTCCCTCGTAGACATCTGATCTACCCCTTTACAAGTGGCTTCAGGCAGACTGAAGTGGAAAGAGAGGAGTTTGGGTCGTGGCTTTCCTTGGTGCCCTCTTTCTGGTGGGTCAGTGGATCTGAGCAGGAACACTCTCTGGTGGTTCTTAGTATTTTTCTGCATAATTATCCCTAATAAACACCCATTTATCATTTATCTTGGGTCTATTGATAAAATTACATCCTCTCTTTCTCTCTTCCTCACCTTACAAATATCATGTAGCATAGATGGAGAGTGGATGAAAAGATTGTGAAAATCCAAGAAAGTAAAGACAGCTCAAAACATGTTTGTTGGATGTGATAAGCTCAGACTGTTTCTGGATGCATTCACAAGGCATACATAGGATCAAGATACTCCATATATTACCATGAATTGGGAGAGAACTCACAAAGCACCACCCATAACTGAACAGTTATAGGCATTTAAGACTGGTGGAAATATCTATGTTCATTAGAATTGCAGTACCTGTGGGTTCCCCCATACACCATGTATATACTTGCACTGCTGATTAGATAGTGACAAACACACACACACACACAATATGTACACACACACACACACACACACAACACAACACACAACACACAAAACAAAACACAAGATTGAAAGGGAGAAATAATGGGGATTGGGAAGGAGTTGTAGGATGGTGACTGGAGTGTAGCTTCAATTAAAACACTTTCTATATGTCTATGAAATTCTAAAAGAACAAATTTAAAAATGGGGATGGGAGACACTTTCTAAAGAGAATGAACTAACAAAATTATAATGTTGTTTTCTTTGGCACAAAATAATAAATTCAAAATCAGTATCCTAAGTCTTTTTTAGGAGACTGAAAATCTGTCAGGTGATGGCTGAGAAAGTAATGGATTCATTATGTATGTCAGATTCTTCCAGAAGAATTTGTGTATTTTAAC
Organism: Phodopus roborovskii; assembly: GCF_943737965.1. Taxonomy (NCBI): domain Eukaryota; kingdom Metazoa; phylum Chordata; class Mammalia; order Rodentia; family Cricetidae; genus Phodopus; species Phodopus roborovskii. Next base: position 32,636,369 of record NW_026126459.1, on the reverse strand, counting down.
TGAGGAGATTACAGCTTCTCAATTTTGTGTTTGGTTTAAGAAGAAAAAAAATTGAACTGCCCCTTATGAAGATAATTTTCACATGTAATATATAGCAATGTTAATAATAATTGCTATTATAGGGTCAGCTTAGAGTCTGTCATAGAAAATGCTGTGTACAATAGTTTTATTCATTCATAAAAATAAAATTGCAAGAAAACAGATGGAAGTCAAGGTCATCATATTAAGAAGAAAAAATGACTCATCCTAATATAAATACATTATGTCTCACATGTACTTAGAAAATATAAGCATGACTCTAGAAAGAGGGAGAATCCTAGTGGAAAAGACAACTGAGAAATGGGAAGAATGGGGAATTCCTATGATAAAACTGCATGACATAATTGAAAGAAAATACAGAGACTACCTTTTTTGGATTCATGTAGAGAGTTCTTAGGACACAAATCAATTCACTTGAAGCACATTTCTCAATCATTCAGTAAAAGTTTCACCTCTAGGGATTTATGACTTTGTAGTTTCAATCTTTTCAAATGTCCTGTATTTGAAAGGCAAAGTCATAATCACCTCTGCTCTTGACGTAGGGTGAAAATGGTTGATTCAATTTTTATAGCTGCTATTTCTTGAATATTCTTTTTCAGAAAACACTAGAGTAGCTTTATGTGTGTCTATTTTATATTTTATATAGCAGGTAAATTTACAGAACAATAACTTTGATATATTTCAATATGCTGCATTCTCCATTTTTCTCCTTCATGCCTTTCTACTTAGTGAAAATTTCTCTACATTGTGATCTTTTTTCAATGGATTTACCTTTGTGAAACATAGTGGAATTTTTAATTTACTTTGGAACAAGCAAGCTATTAGTAATATTCTCTGGAATCTAATAGATATCACTTGAAAAGTAAAGATCACAGATCCGTGAATATATCTGAATAACAAGAAACTGTGGTCAGTTTTTGCTTCCATTAATCTCACTTTGCTGTGAGAAAAAAAAAAAAAATAAAGTGCAGGGGAACTGGGATTAATATGTAAAACAAGCTTGTTTCTAGTATAAATAAAAATTATACATTTTTAAAAAATGAAGTGCAATTGAATTAAAGATAACTGTGAGGTGTTTGGTCATTTGTCCCTTTTTAAAGGCATAGAAATGCTGGATGGAATAAACTGAGATTAAATACCCAGCTTCTGTCTAGAAAGAAGGACATAGTTCTTGATATACACAAATAAGCAGTCAAAGAAAAGTGTGCTTGCTGAAACTCATTAGATACTTAGGGGTATGTTTAGTCCCAAATAGCAAACATGAACATTTAGTTTTTGTCAAGGGAATTGAAACCAAAATAATGCACTTTCCATTACAGAGTGTGAAACCTCTTCTAACAAAGAAAATAGGGACAATAGTGAGAGGAACAATAGAAACAAAGGCTTGGTGACATCTATGAATGTCCTCATCAAGTTTGATACTTGGAAGTATAAATCATTCATCAGATAGTTTCATATAAGATTTGTATCCATTAGAAATTATAGGGTCCTCGATTTTGATATACTCCTAATACTATTATTTCTTAGAAAGTAATATATATTTGTCTAAAAATAGAAGTAACTTTGGTAATACTCAGGTTCTGGAGTCCATTTGGACCTGTAAGATTCTTCCTGTTTAACACAATTCTCTTACATTCTGTGATTCTTCCAAGTTCTTTTTGTTTCTGTGCTTTTGTTTTCTTTGTCGTTTCAATTTATAGTCAAGGTGGATATAAACATTTTGCAGTCCATGTCTGTTAGCTTCCAATTGCTAAAATTGCAGGTGGCAAACTTCATACCCAGCTATTTCTGTGTTCTTTATAGAACTACTACTTTTGGTCCATTAATCCATGAATGTTAAGCTACCTTCATGCTCATACTTATATGACAAGCTCTCTGTTGAAAACTATATCCCAAGAGTGTCATTCTCAGATATGTGATGATTTCACTTGTGTCTTTTAGTTTCTTCTCCATTAAGGAAAGTCAGTAGTATCCATCTATTCATTAACTGTCCTGTATCAATTCACTGGGTATACTTTTCTTGTGTGCTTCAAATTGATACTTCATATTTTAGCTTTTATACTTTCATTTTTCATAAAGTAACATTTAAGAAGTTTAAATTTTATCTCCCTATTAATTAGCTGGTCTATTAAATTGGAAAGAAACATATATAGCTTTTAATATATAATGAAGCTGTTCCATATTACACTGACCTCATTAGTTCTTTAATGAAGAGCTTGGAAATCAATTAAATGTCTATCTGTACAATAATTCAGACAGTGTAAAAAAGCTGTGTAGTGTGTGACTTATGTTTCAGATCTATAAAAGTATGGCATTGTGAAAATAAAAAGAATATTAACTTCAAAAATAAGATGACAGGTTAAAAACTGTATTCCCGTGTGTGTGTGAGTGTGTGTGTGTGTGTGTGTGTGTGTGTGGTGTATGTGTGTGTTGATTTGGGTGGCTATTTCATCTTTTAATCCTAGGGAAAATTCATTGAATAAAATGATGGCAAGAATACTTCAGCACAGAAAACACATGGGAGCAAACAAACTCTCACAACATATCATTACTGTTTCAAAATCCCATGCCTGGAAATATGGACCAATGCATCATCTTGGGAGTAGAAGTCCCAATAGGAGATGCAAACAGGAGAGAATAAGCTACAGTAAACTCACATACATATAGATAAATGAATAATTTTAATTAATTTTTCTTTTGTATGAGACAGCATCGAATTCTGGCAAGATCAGCAAATCTAAATAACGGGGGTAGGGAACCATGGAACCTTGTTATCCATCACAATGAGGTTAAAAGTCAAAGCAGCTCGAACATGCTGAAATCAGGCACAGAACGTAGACACATTGGATACAGACAACCACTCAAGGATTGTTGGTAGAGTTCTATAGGAAGAGTGATTGTTTAGAGCATGCAAAGCTGTGAGGTCTTCTATCAAGGTATAATACCAAGCTGAGTGATGTACACCTGTCATGCCAGCAGTTATGAGGTGGGGTATGAGTTCAAAGATTAAGATTTACTCATTCTCAGTTATAGTGAGTGCCACACTTGCCTGGACTACTTGGACTACTTAAGAATACTGTCCTGGGCAAGTCCAGAATAGTCTCCAAAGCTACAGAAAAATCATGTCTGGACCACCCCCCCCCCACCAAAAAAAGAAACAAAAAACAAAAAAGTCTGTTATCCAAAACATACTTAAGTAAAAATTTAAAAAGAAGAAAACTGTGTGCAATAACAATTGACTTTTAAAAGAAACTAGGGAAAAATTGCTGATTCTGCCTCCCCCATAATGATATGAGTAGCAAGAAATGTAAGGAGATGAAAGTACAACCTGAAAGCAAGTGAGTATTGACTATCTAAACCATTCCCATGAGTGAAAGTGAAAGTATGTGATAAACCAATGACTGCTGTGGTGAATAGTATAAATAAGCTCAGGAACAACCTGAGTATAATTTAAACCAAAAATTGGGTATACAAGTTTACAAGCAAAATCCAAAATAGTAAATTGACAGTACTACAATTCCAAAGATTTTTCAACCAACATAAAGAAGCCAAAAATCACAAAAGCAACAGAAAAAGTGAAAAGTAATTTCTTGTGGAATATTAATAATCATTTATATTTTATTACGTTAGGTTTTTATTAATATAAAGAGTATGATATTTATATATTCAACTGATGCTTATAATTTTTAAATAAACGGGAAGCATATTTCAGTTAATGAACTTTATATGATACAATTACTTGAAATACAAGTAAAAAATTTAAAAATGACTATTAAAATTTAGAGAAAATTACAGAATAAATAGATGTAGTCAAGAATATTACTAGCCAAAATAATGTGCAGAAGATTTTTAAGTGATCCTACAGAAAAGTCATAGCTGAGATGCTAAAAAAGAGAGAGAGAGAGAGGGGGGGAGAGAGAGAATCATGGAGAAAGATTAATTCTGAGTATGGAGTTGTTAGTTTTATGCAAATGAGTCTTGACAAATTGATAGAATATCAGGAATAAGAAACTGAGAGCCATCCCTTAAAAAAAAAAAAGATTTTTAATTTAAAACCAATAAGAAGTTATCCATCTCCTAATTTCAAAGGGAAAATAAATGTGGATAAAAAAGCATACTCAAGGACTCACACAGTGACAATGCAGTTCCTGATATGTGTCTCATCTCCCATCGATTATTTATAGTACAGGACTAATTCTCAAAGTCATAATTTCTCTAATAATCTGGTCTAATACAATAAATTTTATAAATACCAAATGTTAAACACAAAAATGTAATAAAATAAATATCAAATAAGGTATATATAAACTAGTATCAAAGGCCTTTCAATAGAATACATCAAAGCGGAGTTATTGTTTATCTTTATTTTTATCTTTAAAATATTTATCTTTAAAATAAAATACATAGGTAAAATATAAATTTCTAATGAAGAAAACTCCATTTATTTCTCAAAATGTTGTTGCCAATACTTTAAGTAAAATGAATTTATAAATATAAAAAGTAATCAGTGATAAAAATGAATTACTGAAAAATGTTTAAAGCAACTTGGAAATACAATTTACTGGTATAGATATTTGCATGTGAAACTTGATTAGCATTGGAAAATGCTCTTATAGCATGAAGATAGACTCCATTCATGTAATCCACAAATACAGAACAGATTCTGTGTTGGAAACTGTCAGCAGTGTGGGAAGGATCCCCTCTGTGTACTGCTGCGGGAGTATACATCTGTTCAAACTTTCTGCAAGACATTTGGCAGTAGGAGTGCTTGTCTCTGACATGATCTGGATCCAGTAACAAGCAGGTTAATTGAATGGGTATTTGACAATCTTTCCTTCACAGTTTTATTTTGGGCAACAGCAGAAGAATGTGTTTATTGATTAATTCAGTCATGGCCTTTTTGGCATGCAAATACAGAGTTCATCCTTTCTTGTTTGCTAACTTGTGATCTCTCTCTCTCTCTCTCTCTCTCTTGCTCTCTCACTCTCTCTCTTTCTCTTTCTCCCTCTCTGTCACTTGCTAATATCTGCTACAGATATGAATGCTAAAATCTTAAAGCTTTTCCAAATGATTTTCAGTTATCCATAACATAGTACTGACAGTCTGTTAGAATTAACTGGCTATAATTACTTTAAGAGGTATTGATAATTTGTGCATATTTTTAAATATCCAATTGTATTCTCACAGAAAGCTCTCATTCTTTCACTCATTTTAGACATAAATATGATTAATTCAACTCCTAGAAACATTAAATAGGTGAGCCAAGTAGAGATCACTGGTATAGCTATATTACTCAATGTGGACATAAGCCATTACATACTTTCAGATAATTGAAAGTCTTAAAGTGTCAACTGTGTTACATGAAGGTCAATCAGAAGATGCTTTACAGTATTCATCGCTGTTTTTCAACTGCCAGTTATATCATCCTTCTGATAGAAATAGAAGTGAATCCTCACATTTACATTAGAATGATAAAAAAAATCAAAATATATTTAACACATGCTCCTGATATTGTCTGAAAATGCAATCAATGATGGTCTTTATTCAATATATTTTCATTTTTCTTAATAACAAGGTTTTTTTTGGTTGTTTTTGTTTTTCAAGACAGGGTTTCTCCGTGTAGATTTGTAGACCACACTGTCCTCAAACTCACATAGGTCCACCTGCCTCTGCTTCTAACTCTGCCTCCTGAGTGCTATGATTAAAGTCATGCTCCACCACCTCCTGGCTAGCAAAGGTTTTTAAAATATATTTCTGTGGATTGTTTTAATAGAAACTATGTAACTTTCCCCATTTTCTTTATCTTGTGTTTGCCTATCTGGGATAAGGTCTTGCCATATGTGGCCCAGGCTGACTATAAGTTCAAGGCTTTTCTGCACCACTCTTCTGACTCCACAATCAGTCAGGAACACAATGTTCACTTCCATTTCACTCTCCTTTCTGACTTTTATCCCCTCTCCTCCCCTGCCACCCCTTCTATTAATAGAACGTAGCATATCACATTCTAAAATATGAGCTATATCTTTGTCACTCCATATTTATATTTTTGGTTGTGAGCTTAGCCTTTAACAGCTGAGCCATCTCTCCAGCCCAGTTGCTCCATATTTATTTCCTGCAAAATGATGAGAAAAATAAAAGCAATTAGTAAAGATATCTTAATTGTTTGCAATGCTTTGTCCATGTAATTGTTCCTCTTCTTTGTGCAAAACCAAACTATACAAGAATTCCTAAAATTAAAACTTGCCTTTTATCCAGGAAATTAGGGAGCATTAATGAGAATAGAATAATTTTATATAAGCATGATAAGAATGATTCAGAATAAAATCAGATGAAGAAGACTGAGGCAGGGAAATTTAAGGATGACATTGATGACATTATTGACTACTATCCACTACTGGTTTCTGGGAGAAGGAGAATTGTCCTTTCCTAAGGATGAGTTCCCTTATTGGCTGCCCAGTGAAGAGTGAGGTTGGCTCTGAAACTATATACATTAAAAAAAACAACAACAAAAACAGACTCAGCAGGATGTATTTATTAATTTCTCTCCATTCACACGTGCAAACACATAAATGCGTATAACATTAATAATAAAAGATAATGAGGGTATCGGTTTGAGAGTAGATGGGGAGATGGACAGTACTGGAGGGAAGAAAGTGAGAGGAACAGTCAGGTAATTCTATTTCAACTAAAACATTTTACAAAATGAGCTTTGAAAATGATACTGTGAAATAAAACTAAAATCAGTTCATTATTCTGTGGCATGAATGCTTTAAACAGTCAAATACTGAAATATAAATCACAATACCATTTAATTTTAAACATATTTTTATGAATTTTTTGAGAATTCGTACACTTTGATCATGTTTACTATCCCCTTCTCCTGTTACGGCAACTGTGTTGAGCTTTTCCAAACACCTCACTCAATTTTTAATTTCCTTTTCATCTTCACAATTAGTTCCTGCCTGTGCTGCCTAACTAGTTTTGGGGGTGGTGCTTGCCCTGGAAATTGTGCAACCTAATAGAGTCACATCAGTATAGAAAACTGGCTTTCACTCTCTCTGGAGCTATCAAGTGTCAACAGCTCAACTAGTGGTAGTATTTTATGCTCAAGATGAGAATTTTGTCTAGCTTGAGTTTTTTTTTTTTTCCAGGTTTTATGCACATTGTCACATTCACCCCTGAATTTAGATATGTACCTGCCTGTTATGCCCAGAAAAAAAATGTTTCCTTAGTGTTACTCACCACTTCTGACTCTTAAAATCCCTTTCTCCATGAAGATGCATGGGACTTAGGGATAGTGTTGTGATATCTACTTCCCCTTTAATGGTGACCACTCCACAGTCTCTTATTCTCTGCATATTGTTTGGGGGAGGGGACTCTTTGTGTTAATCACCATGTTCTTCAAGGAGAAGATTCTCTGATAAGGATGGAGGAATGCATGAGTATAACAATATTCATTAGGAGTCCTGTTAATACTATATCCATTTAGAAGAATAATAATACTGGACTCCCACACTGGTCACAGATTCTTGGTCCTATTATCAGTGTTATATATGAGTCCATCTCATAAGCATGCATTATATCTGCTCAGAAGGTGGTCTGTTACTCTAAAAATTATATCATGGACAGATGCTATCATGCAAGTTGATGAGTGCATTGGGTCCTGGAAAAGAGCAGTATCTTGCCCAAATGGCTAGTTTTTATATATTGGAAGTAAACTCCATATGACATTTCTTCTATGTCCATCTTCCTTTCTGATGCAGGTGGTGTTGCCAGGAGCAGTTATTCCTCCCTGTTAAGAAACACCTAAACCCATTTTAAATGCCATATTCTGTAGGTCTTTGAAAGGTTTGAAGAATGCCTAGTCATCTCAAATTCATTTCTGTATATCTAGGAATCCTAATTAACTATGTTCAGTTTTGAATATTAAAATCTGTACTATCTAAAAGCTGTACGAAATTATGCATTTTTAAATGAGCTATATAAACACAATACCTAAACAAGAGGAGAAATATACATATTACAAAATTGACCTTAAATTGTATCAATAAATGAAAATCCATTCCCAAACAAAGTATACATTTCTATACCATAATCCCCTTTTTACCTTTAAAAAGATTGGTTGTGATCATTAACCATTTATGACCAAGCCCATTTAAATGAAAACAAACATTTATAGACAATATTTGGGAATTTGGGCATCATTTTTCCAAACTGCTTCCTGCTGGTAGGGGACACTGTCATGGGGGGTGTTGAAGGCCCCAAGCTCTGGCCAAACACTCACCCAAGCTGTGGGGCCAGCAGGTCCAGGGATGAGGGGAAGGCAGGCTCTGGATCAAGTACTTCATTTTTTAAATACTATTTAAAAAATTTCCTTTACTGTCATCTATTAAGCCAAAAATTTGAATGTTAATATTTCTCAGAATTTGTGCACAGCAGCAGTTAATCTCTAACTACACAAGCAATAATTTAAACTGTCCTGAATTAGTTTGTATAATACAACAGAATATAATACTTTGGGAAGTTTATATAATAGGGGAATTTCACGTGATTCTCTCGACTAGGCTTCCAAAATCGAGGTTCTCACATGACTGTTTTTTCTGAAGCCAGTAGTACTTTTTTTCTCTTCATGGCTTTTACTCAGACATCTTGTCTGAATTCACAGGTGGTATCACAGAGTGACTCTTTGTTGTCCCTCTTCTCCATGGAAATAGCCTCAGGTCTGTTGAATTGGAACCTATGCCTATATCACATCCACAATCCTCTCTTTACTCATTAACCAATAGATTTAAGGATTCAAAATATGGATTTGGTATAGACCCTGTCAGCTGACTGCATTTCTTTTTGACCTTCAATAATCCCTTTCCTCTTGAATACCAAAACATTCACTCTACTTTAATAACCTTAAAGCTCTCCACACATTCTATTATTAGCTGTGAAGTCAAGTCTCAAGAGTTATCTAAATATTATCAAAATCTTGTGAAAGAGGTTTACTGTTCAATCATTCTGGGAAATTATTTCCAGGTATGAATCTGTAAAATAAGACAAATTATGTACTTCTATGATACAAGATGGAGATTTTCATTCAGGATGAAGAATTAGAAAAAAGAAATAAGTAGCGTACTTCAATCAACATAGTAAAAATTTGACTTCCTTACAATAAATATCACTTTCACATATATTAACATGGGAATATTTTAGGTCTAAATATAGACATTGGCAGATAAAAAAAATGGCTAGTAACTAGTCCTTGTTTTCTCATCTAAATACAGAGTTCTGGTTTTCCTTTATCTGAATTATTAATGACTACTTTTATTAAATTTGTTCTTTACTGTTATTGTCTTATTTTGATTTTCTTGTTATTTTCCTTTTTCCTGTGGAATTTGAACCACCATGGAAATCAGTCTTTCATGATGGGAGAGACTTTTGGAGAGGTAATGACATTACAAGAAGATGGCCTTGCCAGTCACAGCCTTCCAGATTTCTCAGGGTGGCATCAGATAAGAAAGGAGCTGTTTAGACATTCTATACAAAGAACTGTTAGCTGCAATCTACTGGGTGACCTCTGATAGACAATGCATGATGGGAAAAATATGGAATATTTATACTATACTACTTACAATGAATCACTACCTAAATAATTCTACTTTTAATGAAATATTTATTGCTTTTCAATGTCCCCACATTTGGATAATAGTCATAAAACAACAGCAACGATAACAAAACAACAACTATAACAAAGAATCAATGATCATGCTTCTTATATTTCCTTTGCATTAATGCATTTCCTTAGTAATCGAGGTTTATCTGAGCCAAAGCCATAAAACCTAGGGTTAAATTAGGAAAATAAAATTCATAAATGAGAGGTCTCAAGATCTATAGCTGAGGCATATGAACCTGCTAGTCTGTTTTTTTTTTTTTTTTTTTTTTTTTGGTTTTTTTTTTTTTTTGTTTTTTTTTTGTTTTTTTTTTTTTTTTTTTTTTTTTTCTTTCTTTGTATCAGCCACATTTCCGCATTCACATGTAAGAGTCTCCAGGACACATACCAGTTCCGTTATCTGAGTTCAGGACTCATTCCCATTTCTACTCTGAAACTGGGAATATCTCTGAGTTAACAACCTGCTCATGTAAAAGAGACTATTATTCATTATGATGGACCCTTCCTGGAACAATTTTCTAGATCATATCACAAATGGTAAAATGAAGAGACTGTGGCAGATGGAAAACATTATTCACTGAGGGAGGGTTGTACTAATTGCTCAAAGTTGACTCTTTGCACCCCTATCAAAAGGAAAAGTGAAAGCTTTGCCTCTGCATCTTAAAGTATGATATCATATAAACACCATCATCTTGATTATTACAGTTAAGAATCTGTGCTCTCATAGAACTAGTGTAATCAAATATTTTAAGAAGTCTATTATTTATCTTTATGACTCCATCTGCTTTAATATGAGCTGTAATGACAAGACCTGTGGAGAACATTCCATGAAGTAAAAATACCATCTTAACTTATGGATATATCATGCACAGCATTGGCCTGGAGTCATTTGATGATATTTAGCATCCTTGTTAAACCTGCATGACATTTTAGTAAATGTTTAGTCTAACATATTAAAATTGCCTCTATACCATGCATTTCATTATTTAACGAAATGCCTCATCCAAACACTTGTTATCTTTTCCTAGGTAGTGTGATGGATATCAATTGAGTCTCTAATTTTAAGAACTGTGGTGAATAAAATGATTGCTTTTAGCTTCATAGATTTTCAGACACACTATTGTCATAATCATCATTGTGAACTTCAGAAAGCATATCTCAAGATTCTTGGATCTTATGACAATCATGTCATCTATTACTTCATTATTTATAAATGTCAGAAATTATATACTATTAAAATCAAAACTATACAGTACTTAGTATATGAAATATAAATGCAAATGCTATGACAGTATTAAGCTTGAAAATCATATGATTAAATTTTGATTATCTTCATATTTCATGTGGTATGTAAGAAACATGCTCACATATCACCTAATGTCATGACATAATCCTGGTGAGAAAGGAAGGAATTCAAATGGTGGCTTTCTTCATGAGCTCTCTCACTTTGCCACAATTCTTGTTTTTTTCTTTTCTGCCTTCCTACAATTTACAACATAGACACAGCAAGCTGCTATGCAGGGAAAATGTTATACTAACCTAAAAAATGAGCAATGAATTGCCCTCAAGTGGAGAGTCCCAGCAGTGTAGCTGCCAGATGTCAATCTCGTTGCAGTTAAACTGTAGGAACTACTACATTTCCACATTTGTAATTTGTGGCTCTGATACATGGGGAGTTCTATTTCCACTGGCTGAACAAGAAGCCATTTCTAGGAAGCATAATGTCATGAGTGAGGATGATTTCCGTTTTATATGGGTTATTTTTATAGTGATCGGGCAGTAGAATTCATGACATAAAAGCACAAGTCTCAGGCTGTTTCAGTATTTTAAACCATATTACACTCATATTTTCTGTCCTTTTTATATTAGACTTTTTGACACTCCACTGGATTTAATTTTGATGTTATTAGAAATAGCTGGTTTCACTTTACCTTGTTTGAGTAAAGATAGACATTTTTTTTAAACTAAGGATAATTTATTAATTACAAGAAGAGCTTTTGTATTTAAATGTTTTGAATTTTATTATGCATAATCATAAAAGTCTATATGAGTCTATACCACATGTATGCAATGGAGTCTTAAAAAGGACATTGGATGCCCTGTAGCTGGATTGACAGGTGGTTGTGAGCTGCCATATGGCGGTGTTGGGAACTTTACTACTGCAGTCAGAAAAAAAAATGTAAGTTCTTATCTGCTGGCCATTCTCTCTGACCCCTACCCTGCTTTTCATTGTTGTGTGAATGACTAATGAATGTTAACAGAGAATAGTAGTCAATAACAATGTTATAATCCCATGTCCTTCTTTGACTTTCAGTTTTCCATACATGTGTGCTTAAATCTATGGCTATCCTGCTCTTTCCGGTCTTGGCTTCAAGATGACCAAACAAAACAAAACAACAACAAAAACAAACAAACAAACAAAACAATGGCCATCCCCAAAAGGGCCATGGCCATGTGTAGGAACTGTGCCAAGTGGGTTCCCAAGGACAAGGCCATTAATAAGTTCATCATTCGGAACTCTGTAGAGGCTGCTGCTGTCAGGGACATATTTGAAGCAAGTGTCTTCGATGCTTATATGCTTCCCAAATTGTATTTCAAGGGGCATTACTGAGTGAGCTGTGCTAGGTAGTTAGGAATCGATCTCGTAAAGCCTGGAAGGACCAAACACCCCAGTCATACTTTAGCCCTGTTTGTGCAGTGCCATGACCTCCACCAAAGCCCATGTAAAAAGATGGCTTCATGAAGACAGAAGAACAAAACAACACCTTGGAAAAATTAAATGAGATTTTTTCAGCAGGTTATTTGAAACTACATTACTTAGGGTATAAATATTTACAGTACTTCCATATTCTTTTTATTATTATAAAATTATTTGCAGGCAAGTGGATGGAACTTGAAGCAACTATCCTGAATTAGGTAACCCAGTAACAAAAAAGAGTAACATGGTATGTACTCGCTCATATATGGATTTTAGACATAGAGCAAAGGATCACCAGCCTATAAATCACACCTCCAGAGGAACTAGGATACTAGGTGTATTCTAAGAGATTCATATAAAGTGCCTCACAGAAGGGGAATGGGACAAGTCCCCCCCAGAGCACATGGGAAGTGGGGGGGGGGGGGGGGCAGTGAATGGAGAGAGAGGGTAGGAGGGAGAGAGGGGGAGGAGGAGGAAAAACACGTGGGACTAAGAAGATTGAGTCAGGGTAGGAATAGAAGACAGAAGAGAGAGAGAGAGAGAGAGAGAGAGAGAGAGAGAGAGAGAGAGAGAGAGAGAGAGAGAACATAAAAGAGGGAGCCATTATTGGTTTGAAAGAAAACTGAACCGAAGGAAAGGTCTAGAGACCTACAAGACTGCCGCCACTTAACAATTTGAGCAACTGTGGAAAGGCTATCATGCCCTTCCCGGATAGAGAGATCAACAACTAACTTATCAAATCCATGGAGCCCTCATCTAATATCTGTTGGAAACAAAAGCAAACACCCATAACTAAACACAGAGTCAAACTAGAATCCAGATGCAGACAGAGAGGACAAGACCAGGTTGCAGAAACACAGAGACAGCTGACCTGAACAAGGGAGGGAGCTAACAGCCCCCAGACTGATAGCTGGGAATCCAGCATGGGACTGACTCAGGCACCATGAATATGTATCTCAGCTAGAAGGACTGAGCAGTCTAAGGGACCTCAGACAGTGGAATCAGGATGTATCTTGATTGAAGTGAATGTTCCACACATGCTATATTATCATGTCTGCTGTTGTTATATACAATGAACATTGGAATCATTATAGAATGATTCCTGCAGCTTTTCCTTTACCGACAATGCACAATGCATTTGGTGCACAAATGACCTTGCGAACACATCCCCCATGGAGGGATAGTGCCTTATCCTAGAAACAGGAGAGAAGTCCTAGTCCCTACTTCAAATGACCTGACAGATCTACATGACCTCACCTGGATGGCATTGCCCTACATGGAATTGTGGTGGGGTGATGGGAGGGGAGGGTGGTCAGGGTTCATGTGAGGGTGCAGAGAGGGTAAAATGGAGGGAGGGAGAGGGAACTGGGATCGACATGTAAAATAATAAATTAAATAAAAAAATCCAAAAAGTATATTATCTATTCCTTAATGAGTAGTTGCTGTGATTTTTGCCAAATAGGTAGCAACACAGTCTATTGTGGCTTAGTATAATATATATTGTCACCTCCTACCTCTTACCCACATCTTTATATATATACAGCTTTCCTCCTGGTTAGCATACACTGGGATTCATGTTGTGTATAATTGTCAGTCTTTCATTAATTACACTTTCCTCTTACTTGCTTTGAAGATATCTCATAGTTTCTTTTACTTTCCTGACAAAAATTCCAGATTTCCCTTGGATTGAGCCTTTTTTATAAACCCCCTTCACCTCCATATATATATATATATATATATATATATATATATATATATATAATTTCTTTTTTGTTGTTGTTGTTGAGTTTGCGTTTGTTTTGAAGCTTATGGTAGACATTTTAAGTCTCATTTTTAATCTGAAAGTGACATTAAAATGTATCATGTATGATACAAAATCAACATTAGTGTTTCCTTTTCTTTCCCAATTATTATTAAATTGTAAGAAATATAGTTTTAAATTCATTATAAACCCCACAATGTCAGAGCATTTGTGGTGCACACCTTTAATCCCAGCACTGGGGAGGCAGAGTAAGATGGATCTCTGTGAGTTTGGGGCCAACCTGGTCTACATAGCTAGTTCCAGGACAGGCTCTAAAGCAATACAGAGAAACCCAGTCTTGAAAAATTATTAAAAAATAAAGAAAAGAAAAAAGATACCCCACAATTAATCTCAAGCAATGAATTGTTTTTAGAGCAGTGAGTGTCTTAATATTTACTTCTTTATATTTCATAATTCTTCATTCACTAACCATGACCAATGCTCTTCATTACTTTGTTAAGGCTAAGATCTCAATCTTGTCTCACTTCTGCTCAATAAATAGTGCCATAAAAATCTAGTTATGTTGCTGGAGCATTGTCGGTAAAAGGAAAAGCTGCAGGAATCATTCTATATTGATTCCAATGTTCATTGTATATAACAACAGCAGACATGATAATATAGCATGGGTGGAACATTCACTTCAATCAAGAGAACATGAGATATGAGATACCCAGACAATTATGGCCACATGCATTGTCTATTGCATAGAGTCTGAGTCAATATGAGGGAAGGAATTGCTTGCCATCAAATGATGGTAGCTGAACTGTGAGTCCAGACGTACACTGTAAATCAGATGAGGCAAAGTTACATCTCATTTACATTTGGGCTTACATATAAATTGATAACATAAATTAATATTTGTTTCTTGACTTGTGTTTTTTTATTGTACTTTTGTCACATAGTTTTAAATGTTTGCTTTTGCATAAAGTCTTGGTTTCATGGAGATAAAGGTCTTCCCAGACTGGCTGCATTTCTTAAGCATTTTCTTACCTTTTCTGTCAAGCTCTTGAAGAACTTCTCAGGGGAGTACCATTTAATGATTCCTTCCCGTAAGCCACCCAATATTTAGCTGTGTGGGATTTTTCTGGGATTGGGTGCTCATGCTTGACAAGCTCATTACTCCTGAACTTTCCACACAGATCTCCAGATAATGGCATTTTATAGGCTACTGTGTCTGTATACAGTGCACCCAATGTTGTCTGAGAGGCTGTAAACTGAACCAGGGAGACAATGAACTTATTTTGCTAACTTTTTCACTAGAATGGAGGACAGGAAATATAGTGTCCTGGTTTCCTTCCTTCTAGGAGGGTTAGGTACACTGTCTATGATACTCCTGTTCCTCAGCTAACCAACTGTCACAGATCTTCATTGATATCTACAGTGTATCTTTATGCTAAGTACCCTGCAAATCGTTCAGACCAGAGATAAACATACTTTAGAAATGATAATTGTATTTCTGCTTTGTTGGAATGTTAAAATCTTCACTGTCAAATTGTTTCAGTTCATTTGACCTTATTAAAAAGGAATGATGATTGAATAAAAGACATGATACTGTGAATGCAACTTATTTTTTTTTAACTCTGGAGATTTTTAAAAGAAAACAATCACACAATGTCAGACATGCTTTAATTATTGCAATGTTGACTATAAATCATTTCATTCCTATGCTTTTGAAGAAATAAACATCTAATATTAAGTATAAATTGACTTCATTTTGCAATTATACACAGAAAATAATGCCATCCTTTTCTATTAGGAAGGTGAAATTTAATCTCAAGTACTGAAGCTTGACCTTATCCACAAGTTGGCTGTCCATGGTTTCTCTTACTCATGGTCAATCACAGTTTGAAAATAACATTTTGAAAAATTCAGAAATAAGCAACTCATAAGTTTAAAATTGCATAGCCTTCTGAGTAAGAGACCTATGTCTCATTATGTTCTGATGCTTTTCATCTATCCACTAGGCCTTTACTAGTGATCAAATACTTGCACCTATTTGATCCAGTGTCATATTGTGGTACTTGGTTTTATGGTATCAATATAACCACAGGTATGTAACAGTGTTTATGTATTCATAAGAGAGAGAATATTAATTAAAGCTTTTATAAGTATATATGTATATGGGGAATTTGCAATATAAATAGTGTTTTGTCTAATACTGGTTAGCATTTATTTTAAAAATGATTTAAAATTGTTGTCCTTTTAAAAATAATGCCAATAATTAATTTAAGTTGAAATAGAGAACATTAAAATATAACTTGAATGAGCAAGGAATGAGGAGTCCTCCCTATAATGATAATGACTTACAAGCCTACCACTTTTAGTTTAAGCAATAAAAAATTTCATAACACAATATGGAACAAATGAAAATGGCCTATAAAGTATTTTATTGGAATAATTTCAGTGATTTCATTTTACATGTTTTCAACTGGAGGGACAATAATATTCTATGAAACTTGGGAACATCATAGGAATGAGAATGACCTGGTTTTTAATGACTTTTTAAGATATAGAGATTATGTATATTCTGCTATTTACTAGATAACAGTAAAGAGAGAGGTATTGCCAGTCTGGAGATAATAGGTAAAATACACTCCTATAAAAATATTTGGAAAGGCTAGTTGTTGGTGGTGCATGCCTTTATTCCAGCACTGGGGAGGCAGAGACAGAGGCAGGTAGATCTCTGTGAGTTCGAAGCCAGTCTGATATACAGAGCAAGTTCTAAGACAGGTTCCAAAGCAACACAGAGAAACCCCATCTCAAAAAACAACAAAAATAATATTACGATAGTATTGCAGTTTGAATTAATAAAATAGTCTCCCAAAATGAAAAATAAATATTTCTCATAAGAGTTAAATATTAACTTTATTTTCTAAGAAATAACTTATCTCTACTCTTCTAGCTAAAGGGTTTTCTTTCATTGAAAGTTTTTATTAATTTGTGCACTATCCTTTGCCTCAAAAATAATCATATGCTAGCAGCATTTAGACCCTTGTAGATGTCTTATATATGCTAGTGAATACACAGATTAGTCAAAATAACCAAGATGATTTAGCTTAGCTACAGTTCCATGCTTCAATATTATTTGACAAAATTGTCAGTTACTAGTAACCAAATGTATTCCTTACTGAATTGCTTAATATGCATTAAAAAACTTAATATGAAAAATAGAAAATAAACAGTAGTAAAATGTGATTCATTAGAATGGCTCATCAGTTCCCTGAACCTTCATTTAAACTCTGATGAGTCTCAGTACAAAATTGTAAGACACTGAAATACCCCAGGGCTTAGAGTAGTATTTCCCAAATACATGGGATTTTGTGTGTGTGTGTGTGTGTGTGTGTGTGTGTGTGTGTGTGTGTGTGTTTGGTATGTTATTTAAAATTTGTGAGTGATTTTAAAAAAATTAAAGGTGAATTGCAGAAATGAAGTAACAACTACTTATTATCTTCAGAAACTGGTTGAGAAACTCCATTATCTCCAATAGGACTATAAGAGAAAATGCATCTCCACAATGTGAACTCATAGAAGACTATAAAAACAGAAACAAAACCCTCCCTCTTTCCCTTGTGCCATGCTCCCTGAATAAGGAAAATATTATTGACCTGAAAGACCAGTTATGATCATGTTTACATAAAATTGAGTTTTAATATGTAAAACCAATGTGTCAATCTATAGATTGACAAGTATATATTACTGATTAAAGTACAGCTTTTTAAATCTTGAATCTGATACATCAATAATATTCACAAATCATACAACTTGCATGAGTAAGTTATTGCTTTTGTAGTTAATGTTGAACAGTTTTATTTTTGCATTAAAACAGGGATATGAGCCATTCATTCCTACCATTCTTAGTTTCACCAATGGTTGTGTGCCCCTGAGGCTAGACATACTTGGTGTGGGATAATATTCTTGTTCACTGCAAAGAATTGTCACTTGTATTGGTTTAATAACATGCTGATTGTCCAGTAGAGTAGCCAAGCAGGAAGTATGGGCAGGGCTACCAGATTAGGAGAGTTCTAGGAAGACAAAAGGCAGAGAGATGCACTGACCAGCCAGATGCAGAGGAAGCAAGATGAGAATACCTTACTGAGAAAGGTATCAAGCCACATTGCTAAACCTAGATAAGAATTACAGGTTATTTTAAGTTGTGTTTGTTAGTAATAAGCTTGAGCTCTATGCCAAATATTTTATTATTAATATAAGCCTCTGTGTTTTTACTTTGTGATTAAAAGGCTGAAGGTTAAGACAGAACAGAAACTTCCATCAAAACATACCTGATGGGAGATGCCATTATGTATATATGTTTCTCATACTGGTTAATAATAAAACACTGTTGGCCAATAGGAAAGGAAGATAGGAGAGACTAGGAGACAAGGAGGAAATAGGGAGGAGTAAGGAGAGGTCAAGATGGAGAGCCTGGAGAGAACAGAAACTCCATTCCTCTGCTCTCGGTAAGAAAACGTGGAAATACATAGAAATGGGTTAATAATTAAGACAGAGCTAGCCGATAAGAAAGTAGTAACTGGCCAACAGTATAATATCATATACAGAGTCTCTGTGCATTATTTGGGGCTGGCGTGGCAGCAGGACAAGACCAGGCGGCGGGCAGAAAAACCGTACTCCTTACAAATGGTGCCCAATGTGGGGCTCGAACCCATGACCCTGAGATTAAGAGTCTCATGCTCTAACTACTGAGCTAGCCGGACGCCCACGTGGCTAAAAAGAACTTCCACTAAATATTTAACAAAAGCCTAAAGAAACAAAAGAACAGAGATGAGCAAGGTTTCTTGGTAACAGCATTTTTCTCGGTTGGACTCTGATTTGCGAGAGACAAGCAGATTGCCCAGCTCCTTTGAAAAGTTTCCTGACTCTGCATAAGTGGCAAAAAACCGCACAGCTTTTAAATAACTCTGCTAACAATTTATTGGTGTATATGAGAGATGGCAATGGCAGTGACCACATCTCCAAGCCGTAAGCATGCTTTCTGGGTGGCAGAGCAGACCAAGGCGGTGAGCACAGCTTTCCGTGCTGGCCGTAAAAGTACCCTCCACCATCTTTGGTAAACCACGGCTGACACAGCTATGACTTTCATTTTAGTAATGTTGTTGTTTACCAGATAAAAGACTTGTGGCCAGACAAAGATAAAGATTTACAGTAATGACAGATTCATAATAAGAAACACCTCTAAAGGTTTACAGTGTGTTTTAAAATATACGTAGACATGGAAAAAAAATAAAATGGTTTTAAAAAGACAAAGAGGAACTGGGTGTTGTAGCACATGCCTTTAATCCCAGCACTTGGGAGACAGAGGCAAGCAGATCTTGTGATTTCAAAGTAAACCTGGTATGCAGAGTGAGTTCCAGGACAGATAAGTAAGAGTTACACAGAGAAACCCTGTCTCAAAAAATAAATAAGTAAATAAATAAATAAAAAGAAACAGAATAATAAAAAAGCCACATAAAGATGGAGAGAATATGGATACTGTATGTCATTATATTGTCTTTGTATTGTTTGACTGCTGAGGAAACAACTGTTAAAACAAATGCTGAATTAATTCAATTTATATATTTTAAAAATGCTTTGACTTCAAAATTTAAGTCTAAGGACAAGTTACTGGGGAAAAGGATTTCTATTTTTGTTTCCACCGAAAATTAAAGGCTATGGATTCCTTCCACACTAATGTGGTTTGATCAAGCCAGGCCCCCTGAAACAGAGTCGCTGGAGATCCAACATTCAAAACAGCTTGGACAAAGCAGCCTCGAAGACTACAACCAGGATTTCTGCATCTTCTTAGGATTCCCCCATGACAGCACCCCCTATCAGCAGGAAGTAGTTTGGAAAGAACGACGCCCAAATTCCCAAATATTGTTTATAAATGTTTGTTTTCATTTAAATGGACTTGGTTACAAATGGGTAATGATCACAGCCATTTCTTTTTAAAGGTAAAAAGGGAATTATGGTATAGATATGGATACTTTGTTTTGGAATGGATTTTCATTTTTTGATACATTTAAGGTCAATTGTGTGATACTTATATTTCTCCTCTTGTTTAGGTATTGTGTTTATATAGCTCATTTAAAAATGTAATGTGTAATTTAGTACAGATTTTAGATAGTTGCCTATAATAGTCAAAACTTATAGCTAGGTGAGTTAGGTTTTTCAAGATACACAGAGATGAATTTGAGATAAATAGCTATTCTTCAAACCTTTCAAAGACCTAAAGAATATGGCATGTAAAATGGTTTAGGGTTTTTCTTGACAGTGAGACATAACTGCTCCTGGCAATACCACCTGCACCAGAAAGGAAGCTGGACATTGAAGAAACTCGTTATGGAGTTTGCTTCCAATATGGCAAGACTAGCCATTTGGACAAGATACAGCTCTTGTCTGGACTGTTTGACTTTATTCTGTATCAACTGGACATGCAGGACCCACAGTAAAGTGACTGCTGATTCAAGATGGACATTGCTACAGAGATCCTGCTTCAAGGAAGAGTCTGCCAGACAGTATGCAGGACACAGAGAAAACTGACTGAAAAACTGCCAATACAAGAAGACAGTTTAAAGTTTCCTGCTTTGCTGAAGCGTCTGCTAGACACACTATGGCCTATGGGCTGAAGATGGAAGATTACAGAAGAAGTTTGGATGACTGAAAAGGCAAGATGTCTCTGTCATTTCTAGAGCTTATATATTATCCTTCTGTGGTCTTTGAAGGAGTTGAAGACAGATAGTTATGGTTATTGTTTTCATTAGTTAGGATTAAAGATAAGTTACTTAGACTTTAGACACACAAAGATAGAATAGATGATGGAATATTTTCTTCAAATCTTGCTAAATGTTAATGGACTAAATATTGTTAACTGTGATTCTTACTTGATAACTGTTGTATAATATATTTTGCTATATTAAGGTTAAAACCCTTCTTTTTATTTAGACAGAAAAGAGGAGATGATGGGAGATGCCATTATGTATATATGTTTCTCATACTGGTTAATAATAAAGCACTGTTGGCCAATAGGAAAGGAAGATAGGAGAGACAAGGAGGAAATAGGGAGGAGTAAGGAGGGGTCAAGATGGAGAGCCTGGAGAGAACAGAACCGCCATTCCTCCGCTCTCGGTAAGACCACGTGGAAATACATAGAAATGAATTAATAATTAAGACAGAGCTAGCCGATAAGAAAGTAGTAACTGGCCAACAGTATAATATTAAATACAGAGTCTCTTTGCATTATTTGGGGCTGGCATGGTGGCAGGACAAGACCAGGCAGCAGGTGGAAAAACCGTACTCCTTACACATACCTATTCGTTATATAACTATGACAAAAATGGCAGGTAGTGTGATATCAGTGATTATTATTTAAAGTAACATTTATATCAAAATCCTTTGTAAACAAAGCTTTCAATTGTTGCTTTGGGAATTCCAGAAATACATTATTTTAAGCTTTTGGAATCTTTAAAGCAAGAGTCTTATAAATAATGTTATTTAGTATGCAACTAAGTATCTAAAGCTGTTTCTTTTTAAAATGTATTTGTTTATTATGCATCCTGGCAGCAGGTTCCCCTGCCTCTTCTCCTCCCAGTGCCCCCCACCAACACCACCCCTCTGTTCTGACTCCCAATTCCATTCCTCTTCCACCTTTTCTGTGTAGGCAGGTCTCCCATACGTATCAACAAAACGTAGAATATCAAGTTGTAGCAAGACTAAGCACCTCCCTCTCTATTAAGGCTGTGCAAAGTTAGGGTTACGGTTAGGGTTAGGGTTAGGGTTAGGGTTAGGGTTAGGGTTAGGGTTAGGGTTAGGGTTAGGGTTAGGGTTATGGAACCAGCAGTCTGCTGACCCCGCTCCCTGATGATGGGCAGGATGCTCATGACTTACCTGGCTGCTCAAGTTTTACCTGACTGCCTGAGGATCCCAAAACTCTAGGCTTGGACTATGAAACATACCATATACATCAGCCCAGTCCCCTCTTTCTGCATATCTTCATCTACCTATGTATTTTTCAACCTGTAGGCTCAGCAATAACCACTACTAACATGTACATTTAGATAATAACTTTAAAAACCAGTCTGTCAAAAGATACAGTCTGACTGAATAGATCAAGAAACAAACTCCATCTATTTGTTGTTTCCAAAAAATACATCTTAATTTAAAGATAGGTACCTCCTTAGAGAAAAGATGGATAAAAGTGTGTTAAGAGTAGTTTTTTTCCCTTGCCGGTCTGGTCCCACTGCAATGCCAGCCCCAAATAACACACAGAGACTCTGTATTTGATATAATGCTGTTAGCCAGTTACTAGTTTCTTATCAGCTAGCTCTGTCTTAAATATTAACCCATTTCTATTAATCTAAGTACTTCCACATGGTCTTATCTTACCAGAGAGAGGGCTGGCATTCTGTTCTCTTTCTTCCATCTTGAATCTCCTCCCTACTCCTCCTTGTTACCTAGTCCCACCTATCTTGCTTTCCTATTGGCCAACAGTGCTTTATTCATCAACCAATAAGAGGAACATATATACAGAATGACATCTCCCATCAAAAGTGTTTTAGTTAAAAGGAACCAGGAAACAAGCAGGGATTGTTACCCTAATAACAGACAAAATACCTTCAAACTATAACTAATGAGAAGAGATAAAGAGGGGTAGTTCATTCTAATCATGAAACAAGTTCATTGATATGACATTGCTTTTCCAAATATATATTAATCAAACCCCATGGTGCAAAATTTCCAATTTCATAAAGAAAAAAACACAAAAATCTGAAATAAAAACCCTACTAAATTAATGTTGGGCTTGTATTTAAAAACACAGATTAATATCAATCAATTATTTTAGCTGATTTCAATACCCCACTTTCTCCAATAGACATGGCATCTGTATAAAACATCAGGCAAGTATCAGAATTTGTTGACATACATCAAATGGACTTAACAGATACAAAGAATGAATGAAAGGCCTTATTCTTGAAATAATAAACAGGAGTGACAGATCACTGGCCTCTTGTGGAAAGAATAAGAGAAAAAGGATCAGGAAGTTTGTTGTGAGATTTCATCTACTAGTAATGTGAGAAGCACACATGGATAAAATTTAAAATAGCACTGCCACTAAGATTTAAACTATTCTTCACAAATGGTATGAATCTGAATGTTCCGCCTTCTACTATCACTGAAAACCATGGTGAAATAAACTAGGAATGATGCTTGAGACAAATGAACCAGTAAGTGTATGTGTGTGTGTGTGTGTGTGTGTGTGTGTGTGTGTGTGTGTGTGTGCTGTAAGCACACTTTGAGGCCAGTGAAGGTTCTCCTCCATTGTTCCTTTTAAGACAGAGTCTTTCTCTGTACTTGGAGGACACTACATTTTTAACACTACTCAGGAAGCCAGCAGGCCCATTTTCATCCTGACTCAATGTAGGGTTACAGGCATGTGGAATTGAACCAACTATGTGAGTGCTGAGAACAAACCTGGCTTATTATGTTTTTACAGCAAACACTTCAAACTGTGAGCTATATCTTCGCCCTTGAGCCAACACTGTTGAGCAGCTCACACTGCATTTTAATAAAGGTGTTGATCTTACTCAACTCTACATCAGAAGGGCTAACAGACTGTTAGAAGAGACAGTGCAAAACTACCAAAGAAATGCACATTTGAAGAAACTTCTATGACAGGGCTGCTTGGACCACTATGGAAAAGATCCCTTTTCCAACTCTAACTTGTTTTCTAACTATTTTTGTGAAATAAGACATATTGATGTAACACAGAAAAAAAAAAAAAGACAGAGACAGATATCAGGATTCAAACTTCAAGCAAAATAACTAGCCACTAGCTCTTACCTCCATTTCAGGCTGAAAAGGTTGTCCTGTCTCCAGGAATTCTCAGAGAAAATGCTATCTCCATGAATCCTCAGATGCAAAGCTCTGAGTTCCTGTCTCCTCCTTTTTATATTTCTTTTGCATCCCAGCCATATAATTCCTGTCTCTATCTCCTTAGTGTTAGGATAAGAAGCATGTATCACCATTGCTTGTGGCAAGTTATACCCTCTGATCTACAGATACACTTTATTTGTATAAACAAGATATCACCTCTTAATTGACTCATTAAAATAAAAATATAGAAGGCATATCAAATGTAAGTGGAGATATATAATACTAGAATCAATACATATTAATGTTACATTAACTTAAAGTCAGCATAAGAAAATAGTAAACTTTATAACCATATTGTGTTTTACATTTAAAACTAAATGGAAATTAGGAGTAAAACATAATTTGCCATATTTAATACCTAACTGAAAATTATGTTTTCAATTTTTTGTTTATACTTTGCCTCTAATGTCTGTTTATATCATTTGGGTGAAACATGAAACTTTCAAGTGTTATTATTTAACTAGGAAATTATTACATTTCTTTTTCACATCACTCATCATAGTAAAAAGCATCGCAGGACAAAATGCTAAATGCAGTAAGAACACCATGAAATGCATATTTCAGAAAGTAACATTTAACACAACTAAACCCAGTCTGGGGAAGTAATTTTTGACTTTTGCCTAAAATGATGCAAATTGGTCAATGTTTGATACTTTGGTTGAAATTGGATCCTTTTAATTCATCCCTAATTATATTTGTAATTAAACTGAATTTTTCTTTTTACTTTTCTTTTCTTTATTTATTTTTTTCTTATTTTTCATATTGATCCCAGTTTCCTCTCCCTCTCTCCTTCCCTCTCTCCCTCCATCACATGCCCCCTGACCCCACCCACCCCCTCCTCCACAGGAGGGTGATAGAGTCCAGGAGGAAATTTTTCAAAAAGTATTACTTATTTGTGATTTTTTTTACATTTGAACCACCTTTTGTTGAAAACATAGAATTATGGCATTGAAATCGTAAGTGATAGATATTTACTTTAGAGAGAAATCAGTTCCTATCTTCAAATTTCTCCAAATTTATAATTGGTGAATTGCAAACATGTAATTATAAACAGATAAAAATTCATCATTTTAATAATGCTTTTCTCTTTCCAAACCTTGAATATACATTTTATTCCCCCTCCATTTTTAAGGAATCTTTAGAATCACTACAATCTTCACCATATTAAGTAACCAACGATATCAGATATTAACAGCTCTTCCTGGCTTGTTTCCACTATTTAATATTTAATTATAATGCCTTGTCTTGACTCATTAATAACAGTCTACATATAAGTAACATAATATTTTTATTTAGGGCATGTCATGGTATGTGTACATATGGATGCACACATGTTCAATGCAATCTGAGCTGTCTCCTGAGATTTGATATTGGGGAATTCAGCCATTTTAATATAAGAAAAAATTATAACATATACATTTGCAAGAAAAGGTGTGATTTTTGGACAGACATAGGACTGAAATTCTCATGTAAAAATATTATTTGATGTTAAAATAGAGATACATAAGTTATTGAGATTCAATACCTACATATCAATTTTATTTTGTTTTACCTTTTTATAATATTTATTAATTCTTCTGAAATTTTCTTCAACATATTTTGATCATATCCAATATCCCATAACTCCATAATCCACCCTCTTTACCCTTATCTTCCTACCAACATGGCCAGACAAGTTTCTTTCTGGTGGGGGGTAAGATGTCAATGGAGAGAGGTGAAATTGATAAAAGTACTGTAAAAAAAAAAAAGCTCTGTGTGTTCATCCCTAAATGGCATTTTCTACAATAAGCTACCAACCACCAAGATTCAATTGATATCTTGAAAGAAAAGGAGGGAAAAAATGCAAGACTGGGAAGATGAGAAATAGTACTCTGAAATGCTACATTCTGAACATGAAAGGACTCACAACCACAGCTGAAATCACTGCTGTCAGAAGACCAAGGTAGCCAAAAAGCTAATTGAGAATTTTTTTTTTTTTTTTTTTTGGCAGTTAGTAGATGCTCAGTGAAGTATGTTGAAGGTGTGGCAACTTGTAGTTTTCCACTAACTATACTTAGGTTTAAAAACAAATGATGCAGTAGAGATAGGTGATATTGGGTGGGATAGAAGAAAAGTTGGAGGGAAAATTGGGAGAAGACATGATATAATATATTTAATTGTGTACATGTATAAAGTTTCTGAGATCTAAGAAAAATTAAAAATAAAAACACCATGAGATATTCAATAGCTTAAGTTTTCAAGAAAACAAACAACAAAAAGACCTTTACTGTATCATCATGATATGTGGAAAGTCTGGAAACGTTTGAGTCAGCCAGAGACCTTTCCTGTCCAAGACGCCAATGACTGCTACAACTATAACTGAGAGTGGGTAGATATCATGGTCCTGTCTTAGAAATTTGAAGAGCGAATTCATGTTCCACACAGTGTGCACTTTAAGGAGGAATAAAATATAAATCAGGAATATAAGTTTAGGAAAGGATGAAGAGCTCCTCCTATATAGCATGAGTGTGACCACAGGGATGGACTCCGAGGCCCTGCTTCTGTTGGGACATTTTAAGGTTATTGCAGAACTACAGGGAGACCTGAGGAGGGGGATGGGCAGGTCAGTCAGGTTGGCCCAACTCTCTTATCCCTGTGTACCCTATTTCCCCACCTCCTTCTCTGGCATCTTGGCAAGGTTAAGAGAGTTTCAAGGGACTGAGAACCAGAACTTTGCTCTTGATTTCTTGTCCCCACCCCACCCCATCTCTCTCTCTGTCTCTGTATATGCCTCTCTCTGTCTCTGTCTCTCTCAGTGTTGGCTCTGGGACCCATAACTTATCTGACCAGTTCTAGACTCCTGCTCTGATACAATGCAAACTGAACCATATGAGGGAAATGTTATAAGAGAGAAGTGTCAGCATGCGATGACAGACAGCCCTCAGAGGAGTTTAGTTACCCATATACTGCTGGTATGATTTTCAAATGGTGTAGTTTCTAGGGAGAAATTGACAGTTTGTCAGAGAGTGAACAGACAGTATGGTATGACTAAGCAGTGATAATCCTGGGAATTTACCTCTGAGAAAGGAAAACCTTTGTTCACCTAAAAACCCAAACCAAAATGTTCATAAGCAATTTTTTTTCATTATATTCCAACTTGGGGAAATGCAATGCCATTCAAATGAGTGGATAAGGGATATTTTGTATATTTATATTCGGGAATACTACTGTGGAGGAAGACAGAATGCACACTAATAATAATATATATATATATGTATGTATATATTACTTGCATGAATTCCCATGACACTATGTCACTGAGGAAAACAACACAAACCTGAGAGCCCATGGACAGAATGATTGAGTGGTTTTTACATTCAAGACATATTATTTAATTGCAAAATGCCTAATATTAGAAAAATATTGATTGTTATGTATCAAACATTTGGTAAATGTAGAATGTCACACAGTCATAAAAGGCAATCTAAAAGACGCTAATGTTTGTGAGCCTGACTAGTGTTTCAGGTCATAAGTACAAGAGCTGAATAGGATAAAATTGTTCAAAGCTCAATACATATATACACCTACAAAGGACAAATTGATAGCCAGAAATATTATTAGGCTGCAGTTCCTATAGATTCTCTTGTTATAACATTTCACTGCTTTTGCTAAGTTGTCATACAATGCATCTCTAGAAATTACATGTTTTAGAAATTTATGAAGAATGAAAATCAAGTCGTGTGGGAAAACATATACAACAAATGTTTATCATACTTCACGTCTTCACCAAGCATTTGCAGCTCAAGAATAACAAACATACTCTAGCCAGTGGTTACCTAATTATTAAATAGGAGTTAATGATGCCTTGTGATTACATTAAAAGAACCTGTGTGGTACAGAAGGGGAAAGTGTACATTTTGTCTATATATAGAAATGAAAGATGAATCCTCATAGTTATTTCCTTTCAGAATTTAGTCTCAACTAATTAAGTAGGAGAATACATCACAGCTGAACATTTGCACAGCACTGTATTGTTAATTTTTTTAGGGAAAATTGGAACAGAATTCTATTCACCCCTGATAGAGTTTAGCACAGAACACAGAAAGATCCCACAAAGTCAACCTAACTCACCAGAGATTTTATTGGACTTGTTTATTGAGCACAGATGACAAATTATAGGAGAGTGGTGATCCCAAAATAGTCCTTTTACCACAAAGACCCATTTCATCATGGATGACAACTTCATGGATAATGACATCATGGAGCCCCACTCGAAATTAACTTTCCATTAACGATCTACTCTAAAATCTGCTAAGATCACTATAAGAACAAAGAGTGGACAGACACATGTGAAGATCCTGTGCCCTTCTCCTATTTCCTTGTACTAGGAATATCAATATTACCATCATCATATGTAAGTTTAGCACTGTATTTCAGCTCTTGTTACAGTGACTACTAAGTCAAGGCAAATTCTACACTAAGAGGGCATCATGTTATGCCCAGAACAGAAGCTGCCATACAACATATTGATGTATATAAACAAGTTTAATGGCTTTAAGGTTTAATATTACCACTTTCTCATTTCACAAAAATCTATTAGTAAAAAAGTATTTATTGAGTATCAAATAACAAGGAAAAGCATAGTAATTAGAAGCTCTTGAATATGGATGTTAATGGTGAATCTGTATGCCTTGTGACCACATACATTTATTTAGAGACACAAGTTGTGCTGAATAAGCAATATTTTCTATCTATAAAACAGATACTGTAAACCCTTGTAAACCCTTTCTTTTTTTTTTTTTTTTTTGGTTTTTTGCTTTTTGATTTTTGAGACAGGGTTTCTTTGTATTATTTTGGAGCCTTTTCTCCTTTTCTGGAACTAGCTCCTATAGGCTGGCCTCGAACTCACAGAGATCTACCTGCCTCTGCCGCCTGAGTGCTGGGATTAAAGGTTTTTGCCACCAATGCCCAGTTTAACCTCCTCCTCTTCTTCTTTTTCTCTTTCTCCTTCTCCTTCTCTTTCTTTTTCTCTTCCTCCTTCCTCTCCCTCTCCCCTTCCCCCTCCCTCTCCTTCCTTCTCCTTCTCCTTCACCTTCTCCTTCTCCTTCTTCTTATGCTTAAATGCTTAGCACTTACTATTACCTAAACTTGTTTACTCAACTCACAAATGTCTGTTTGTAACGGAATTTTTTTTCCCTTTTTCTGATAAACAATGGCATTTTTGTTTCCTCTCATATTCTTCCCTGTTTACTTCTGATGTAGATAAAGGAAGGGGCAAAGATTTGTTCAGTTAGGTGAACAATTCTGAAATGATTAAATGGTCAATACAAGCCCTCCCCCTCCCCTCCCCTCCAATACCCCCTCACTCCCACCATCCTCTGTCCTCATTTTGGGCTGTTCTCTGAGCGAGCTGATCTAGTATAGAAGGTAAGTATAGGTTGTGAGGTGAACTTCATCAGATGGAAAACAGCTAAATTCTTCCAGTATTAGAAATAAAAGATGAATGACACTTTAGCCATGAGTGCTCTCTCCTTTTTATCTGTGAGTTTTAAAGCTGTGAGTTTAAAGTACAGCTTGTCTCACTGAGAGGTGTTAATCAGGGTGCTAATTTCTTTCTCTTTGGCAGTGAGACTATTTCTAATACAGACATCCCTAAAATGATCAAAAAGAAAGGAATAATATCTTGGTAACTCTTCTATTGCTGTGAAGAATCACTATGAGCACAGCAAATCTTATAAAGGAAATCATTAAATGAAGGCAGGTAGCCCACTATCATCATGGCAAGAAGCATGGAACTCAAGCAAGTATGGTACTGGAGAAGTATCTGAAAGCAAGAGAGAGAGAGCCACAATGACTGGTTTGTTCTTCTGAAAGCTCAATATCCACACGCAGTGACATACCTGCCCCAACAAACAACTCCCTGATGACAAAATATTCAAATATATGAGCCTATAGGTGCTATTCTTATTCAACCATCACAAATGAGAAGTTGAAAAATCAGTGTATAATAAATTTTCTGTCTCTACTTTTGTCACTCTCTTCTCCATTGGTACTATTTATTAGCTGCTCACATAAAACCACTTAATTTTTGAGTCAGTTAAAGCTTTTCAGCAATATTAATATGATTATTTGTAGTATAAAATTAGGAGAATTCGACAATTTTTCAGTATGTCTCTGGTAAAATTACAAAAATAATATTAAATAAAAATTTAAATTGGATTAATGAAAATCTTAACAATTCTCCTATAATCTTAAAGTTAGTCTTCTTTGTTAGACATAGCATCCTGGTAATATCAGTAAGACTTAAAAGGTACAAAATTATTGAAGTGAATAATAATATACATTTCTGTAGTGGCAGTTACTATGGACTTCGGTTATATTTATATGCTAGTATAAATGTTAATGAGTTCCAAAAGCCAGATTTTGGAATGTTATTGGTTCAGGAACAAATTACCTTGAACTATGAATGCCCCATGAATAGCCGTTATCGTCCTGTGACTGTGACTCAATATCAGCAGTGACCAACATTAGAAACCCAATGGATGCATTCACTTACAGGTCTACTAGCTTGCCCCAAACTAAAAGTCCTGGACAGTATCTGAGCCTACAAAATAGGTTTAACTGTTTTGCTGTAACCCAAATACTTGATATTTTCACCAACATATGAAGTTGTATCGATTCATAATTTTCTGCATTTTGTTGTTTTGTTATTATAAAACTTAAAAGAAAAAAAAAACCTGTTACCAGATTGAAACAGAATTGATGGTAAACTTTATCTGTTTTCCTAACCTATGACAAACCATCTTTAGCTACAAATAATGTGTTTTCACACTTTTGAAGTAAGAGTTTTTTTTAGCTCAATGGAGCATCAGTATGTTTGTTCCATGTATGTTTGCACATATGGTGTATGATTCACCCATGTCAGTTATGATCATTAGTATCTCTCCACTTTGTTTTTGAGATGCTTTTGGGGGGGATGTCCTTCTGTAAATATGTTTCTCTTATTGATTGATGAAGAAAACACTGTTTGGCCAATAGAAGTAGAAAGATAGGTGGGGCTTGGAGAAAAGGAGAATGTTGGGGAGAGACAGAGCTGTGCAGCAAGAGGACACCATGTAGAGACTGGGAAGACAGGATGGGCCAGTCATTCTCTTGTAAAATAAGGCCATACAGAAATGCATAGATTAGTAGTTATGGGTTAATGATTAAGACAGAGCTAGCCAACTGGCCAACAATTTTATAATTAATATAAGTCTATGTGTGCTTATTTGTGACTGAAGTGGCAGTAGGACAAGGTGGGACAAGAAACTCCAGCAACAGATGGTATCATACCGAACTGTCTCACCAGTTGCTTGTGTTAACTGGTGAACAGACCCTTGTATTTGCTTGTTGCTTTCTCCTAGCACTGGATTTATAGGCACATGACACTTCAGAATTTTTCTTCATGGTTGTTTGTTACTCAAAATCAGTACTACTTGCATAACCAGCACTTTAGTCACCAAGCCCTCTTCCAGGACCAATATATTTTTATAATAAATATTATAAAACCTTCTTTGCTTCAGGTCTACCTTAGTCTCTAAATTGATGCAAACAGATCTTCTGGGTCTAGGTGACTTGCTGGCTCTTGTTACATGTTTGACACCTGTTTTGATACTCAATGTTCTGAGTTCTTCTCCCCTTTAAGAGAACAAAGTGCAAAAATAGAAACATTTCTCCACAAAGCTGCTCTGACTTTAGAGGAAAGAATGTGCATAAATTACCTACATGGAATCACTCACTGATCATGTCATCTTCCAAAATTTGTTTGGTTTTAACATTGTCAATGATATTTAAGCAATTGCATCAATATTTGTCTAAAAAATTACAGTTGAGAAAAAAGTATTTAGATTCCACTGCCTTGCAACAACTTATAGATAACTGAGATGCTTAGTGTAACCTTACTTCATAAAAAATTTAAAGCTCTTTACAAAAATATTATTGTCATATTTAAAATGTAACACTAACATAGAAAATCTGAAAAGAACATCATTTTACATAGCTCTAAATTATAAATTAAAGGTCAAATATATAATAGTGATTATTAGACAAAATACATAATTTGTAGAATAAGTTTAAACAGAATTAAATAGCTTTCCTAATAGGGAAAAGGAATAAATATATATCAAAGCAAGGATATTTAATATTATTTCTGAATGAAATACTTTTTATGAAATTTTGAAAGAAAATGGTATAATACAATGTAAATGCATCTTAGAATAGGTATGTCATATGGTTATTTCCAGTCAGTACATGAAATAGAAATCAATGGATCAGCATCAAATGACACACTGCAAGGTTCTTCTGCAAGGTGTAATATTATTTGCTGAAAACTTACAATAGATGTAACCTGCCTGTGGCACTAAGTGTTTACATAAATATTGGTTCAAAACAGTTATTTTCTGACCTACTCCAACTATAGATCAGTGTAGCAATTTTCTGTGTTTCTCTGAAATATTAGGAAATGCATTTATTGACTGAGTGTTCATATACCAAATTGTCTAAGTTACAGATGTTGTTTTGAGTAATTACTACTTGACACACTCAACCTCAAAATTATCCAGGTTACAATATAGATTGTATTGTCACTCTTCTTATTCAAAGGCTTTTAACTGAATCTTCTGTATTGCAACCATCAAAATTACCTTTTAAGTAATTTTATAGACTGACAAATGCAGGGCACTTAAGGATACCTCCTTGTTACTCAGTTTACTTATCACATATAGTATTTTTGTGCTATTTTCAATATTACAGATTATAGAAAACTGCTAAGAAATTTCCCTTTAGCACTTGATAGTTATTTGAACTTAAATGAGTTATTTATTTGCCGTGCAATCAGGTTAACCCACCTGTGAAATGAAAGCAAAGACAGCATCTTACATGATTTTAAAGGGAAAAAAGAGCCTGAATATGAGATCCTGAGTACAGGGCACTTTAGGAAGTGGCCAGGACGAAGCTTAAGTTAGTTTGACTAGGCCCTGCCTGCTCTCTTTGTACCAACCATTTTAATTATTTAAAAATAGCATAGAACAGAGGTATAGTGACTGCATCTAGGTATAGTGGGTCATTTCTATAATACTAAGACTCAGAAAACTGAGGTACATGACTCACTAGGAGTTCAAATCTAACCTGGGTCACAGTGTTATGCCATGACTCAATTAATCAAGCAATCATCAACCAATCAATCATCAATCAATCAATCAATCAATCATTAACCAGTATAGAAGAGGAATAATTTTAAAAGGAAAAAAACAAATTTAAACAGAGCTCAAATGCTGGGTAATGGAGGAAGAGTGGTATTATTTTACCCTCTTATCTATTTTTTTTATTAAATGATCATATTAAAATCTCTTAGAGAGAAGCTATCATAGAAAGGAACAGAAATACTAAGCTTAAAAATAAAGTGATGACCTGAATCAAACTAGCAAAGTAAACATGCAAATTACTAGATACCAGAGACCAAGGCCATGCATTTATAATTTAAAATTACTCACATCTAAGCCATGCAGCATGTACAGCCAGTATATATCCCAGTGTTCATAAACCAGTAAAACCCACTAAAATAATTATTAAATTTGTATATACTGATTTTTGCCATAAGTCACATGTTTCTTCATATGTGAAGACATGAGAAAGAGCTGGCTGAAGTATCAATCTTCTAGGGTTCTCTGTAATTCTTAGTTTAGTACCTTTGCTATTGTCCTTGATTAATCATAATGAAATTAACTTTCAAAAGCAAAACAGAAAGGTGAAATATGTCTGAAGGAAATTTTGTTAAAATAAGATGCAATTATATTGCAAATAGAATGGGAAAGTTAAGTATTAAATGACGATTAGTTGGGACAGTGAATAAGGGTGCTTGACCCCCAGTTTGACAACTTGGTTTTCATCACCAGGATCCTCTTTGAGGGAGAGAACCCTATGTCCTCTGACCTAAAAATCTTACTGCATGCATATACTAAACCACATAATAAATAAGCAAATAAACACTAAATAATAACTAAATAAATCTGCAAAAGTTAAATTTAAAACCCGGCATATGCAGATGAGTAAAAGCATCAATGTAGACTCCCTAGTCTACCAGAGATCATGCCAGCCACCAGATATCCAGTTAACCTGCATGCGTGATGAATATCCCTACTCTCCTAATGCCCCTTTACCCTATACCCAATCCTTACATTCCATATCACTCTGGCTTATCCCTAAATTCCATCAAGCCTTCTTCTCTACAATAGGCCATGTTGGCAACAGGCAGTCGAGCCCCATACTCCAGTAGGGATCCCTGATCTACCACACACCACTCTGACCAGAAGAGTAAGGAGGAACAGAAACCATGGAACATAAAACTGATTCAACAAAGAGAATCTCAGAAACCAGCAACTAGGTTTATAATCACTAGAAGCCCAGATGCCTAGAGGCTAGCATAAGAACAATAAACAATAGCTAAGGCAATACATCACAGCCAGAGCCCAGTTATCATATGACAGAAAGCCTTAAATATTGCAACACAACTAAAGTACAAGAAAAAACTATTAAAACCAATTTTCTAAGGATGGTTGAAATCCTTAAAGAGGATGACTAAATCTCCTAAAGAAATAGAGGAAAAGACAATGGAAATCCCTTTAAAAAGTCAAGAAAGCTAAGAAAACACACACAGTTCAAGGAAATTCATGAAACTCTTCAAGATCTAGAAATGAAAAAAGTCTGAGCAAGGAAACCAGAACTACAGATATAAGTATCGCCATTGAAATACAAGAGGATGGAAGAAATAGAGATTTAAAGATACAGTAAAAGAAAGAGAAATAGAGATCAAAGAAAGTGTTGTATCTAAAATTTTCCTGAAACAAACATCCAGTCAGTCTAGGAAACTATAAAAAAAACCAAACCTAATAATAATAGGAATAGAGGAAGGAGAAGAATCTGAGCTTAAAGGCCTAGAACTATTTTCAACAAAACCATACAAGAAAATGTCCTACCCTAAAAAGTACATACTTATAAAGCTAAAAGAAGCTTACAGAATATCAAATAGATTGGATCATAAAAGGAATTCCCTTTCCACATAATATTCAAAATACTAAACATGCACAACAAAGAAATAATATTAAAAACTTCAAAGGAAAAGGGGCAAGTAATGTATAAAGGCAGACCTATTAGAATTACACATGACTTCCTAATGGATATTGTACTAGGCAGAAGGGCCTTAAGTGTACTGCACATTCTGAGATACTACAAATGTCAGCCTAGACTACTAGTCCAGAAAAACTTTTAATCATAATAAATGGAAAAAGTAAGATATTCCATGATAAAGGCAAATTTAAACAATATCTGTCCACAAATCCTGCCTTTCCGAAGGCAGTAAAAAGAAAGCTCCAACTCAAGGAAGCCAACTAGACTCATGAAAAAGCTGTAAATATCTCTCACTAGCAAAACCAAAAGAAGGGAAGCCCTTACACACACACACACACACACACACACACACCATCACAACTAACAACAAAAACAAGAATTAACAATAAGTGGTCATTATTCTGTCTCATATCATTGGAATGAATTCTTTTAACACACCTCAACATCAAAAATAGATTTTAGCTTAGAGTAAAGGGGTGGGAAACAAAGCAAACAGACTTCTAAAACAAACTGGTAAGGCCATTGTGTATCTAATGTAATTGACTTCAAACCAAAATTATTCCTAAAAGACAGGCAAAAACACATCATACTCATCAAAAGAAAAATACACTAAGGTCATATTTCAATTCTGAACACCTACGATCTAAATACAAGAGCACCCAGATTTGTAAAGGAAACATTACTAAAGCTTAAATCACACTTTGGCCCTCACACATTAATACTGAGAAACTTCAATACCCCACTCTCACTCTCATCCAGGCAAAAAACTAAACAAAGAAAAACTGGAGCTAACTGTTATTATGAATCAAATGGACCTAACAGATACCTACAAAAGAATATAGCCCAAACATTAAGGAATACATCTTCTTCTTAGGATCTTACAGGACTTTCTTCAAAATTGAGCACCTATTTTATCACAAAACAAGGATAAACAGGTACAAGAAAACTGAAATAACCACCCATATCAAGGTGAATTCATGATCAGATAAAAATGTAAATATATGTATAACCCCCAAGGAAGTAGAAACAGTCATTAAGTCCCTCAACCCAAAACAGCTCAAGGCCAGATGATTTGGGTTCAGCTTTCTATCAGACTTTCAAAGATCTAATCCCAATATTTCTTAAATTATTCCACAAAATAGAAATAAAGGAACATTTCCAAACTCATTCCATAAGACCACAGTCACACTGATACCAAAACCACAAAGAAAGAGGATTCTAGACAAATTTTCCTTATGAACATAGATGCAAAAATATCCACTAAAATACTTGCAAACTGAATAAATAAAGAATACATAAATAAAATCATCTTCCATGATCAAGTTGGCTACTTCCCAGAATTCAGGTATGGTTCAATAAATGAGAATCTGTGAATGTAATTCATTATATAAACAAACTGAAAGAAAACACACAAACACACACACACACACACACACACACACACACACACACACACACACACACACACCCTCACAGGATCATCTCCTTGGATGGTGAAAAACAAAATTAAACACCCTTTCCTGATTAAAAAAAAAAAAGTCTTGGAGAGTGTAGGGATACACGGAGCAGAATAAAGGCAAATTACAGCAAGCCAATAGGCAACACCAAATTAAATGGGAGGAAGTGGTGCATTACAGACATTGCTATCTGGGTGAAACTTAATTCCCTAGATCTCATGAAAATCTAGATCCCACTCCTGATACCAGATGTAGCGTGTAAAATAAGAATCTGAGAAAATAATAGGCTGATGAATGTTTATTTGGGGAGAAATCACTTACACTAGAAACAGATGACCACCAGTAGGTTCCTGACCTAAGTATGCCTTCAGATGCTCTCTGTGTCTGACTGGGAAAGCAAGAGAGAGTGTTGGGGTCCAGGACCCCAGACCTAGTCCTCCCCCCCCCCGATCATGTCCCCACCAGTCCCCATGCCCCAGTAGGTGTGATCAGTGCAACAGGTGTGGGTGGGGTGGATGTCTTACTGCAATAAATTAAAAGCAATCTCTTTAAATGCATGGGCAATTCAAGGCTGTTTTCTCTCCATATCTATTAAATATAGTAATTGAAGTTTTAACAAGAACTCTATGTAAATGAGACAAGGGGATGCAAACAGGAAAAGTAGAAGTGGAAAGTATTACCATTTGTAAATAATTAATATGATAGTATATGTAAGTGACACTAAAATCTACCAAGAAAGCGCTACAACTGATTGTTGGTAATTTCATCAATGGTGGTTATCTGTTCCTGGAGGAACTGAATAAGTCAGGAGCAAACAGTGAAATAAAACAGCATAATTAGAGGTCTGATAAAGGGTAGATGCCAGGAAAACAAGGGGTTATGGAACCAGGATAAAGGTTCCTGGGCCTGATAACAGGCCAGGAGATCTTTGTGTAGGGCTTTAAAGGTCTTTATATTTTGTTCCGCTGAATTAGATTCATTGAAATAGAAACAACATTCTTCTCCCATGACCACATAAGCTCTCCCACGTTCAGCAGTTATTAGGTCTAATGTTCTTCTATTTGGAGTATGGCCCTGGAAAGAGAATTCATCTGTCTTTGGAATGGCTCTCAGTTGTAGATAGCATTGTCTGATCTACTCTGTATCTGAAGTCTTCAGCCAGATGAGGTTTCTAGATGATGTCGGGCATTGCAGCTCCAGAAGATCCAAGGGAGATGATAAGCCCCATTCCTGCCAAGGAATAGCTCTCTTCTTTCATTAATAGCAGTGTCACTTCTTGCTCCTCATATAGACAGACCTGTAAAATAATCACAACTAGGGTGCAAAACCCTGGCAGCGACATGTCCATGCAGGGGGGTTATTTTCCCTTACAGCAAAGAAAGGAATGGGCAATGTATATATTAACCTCGAAAGTGTTGCTAGTGAGACATTGGTCCTGGGGTAAAGGAATGGTATTGGTCAGTACAGCTGTCAACAGAGGTCTCTGCTGGATGCATAAAAGAATCAGTGAGGGACATTAGTGTGGGTGGTGAAAGTGAGAAGCTTAGCAACACACTGAACATACTATAGCCAGGGTTGGCTAATTTCTAACACTACCTTACTGACAAGGAACTGGAGGCTGTTTAGCTCAGGAAAGTATGATAGAAAAAATATTTCCTGATGGTATTCTGCTATAAGCATAGATCAGTGCCTACTCAATCATCACCGGTGTCTTCCTCCAACAGCTGATGGAAGCAGATGCAGAGACCAATTATCAAAAATTTAGTAGGGCTCTGGGGAATTAGGAGAAGGAAGGATTGTAGGATTCAGAGGGCTGGAGAACATGGCTCACAAACATAAACTAAGTAAGGTTTATAGGGACTCACAGACACTGAAGTGGCAATCATGGGACCTTCAGGGGTCAGTACTGGGTTGTCTGCATATGTGATATGGTTTTTAGCCTGGTGGTTTAGGGGGACTCCTAACAGTGGAAGTGGAGTTATCTCTTACTTTTTTTTCCTGTTCCTGGGACATTTTTCTTCCTACTTGTATGCTTTCTCTGGCCTTGATATGAGTGTGTGTGCCAATTCTTACTGTATGTTGTTATTCCAAGTTTGGTGGATATTTTTGGAGGCCTATTGTTTTCTGAAGAGAAGCAGGAGAAGTGGAACTGGGAAAGAGAGGAGATGGGGACTGAAAGGAGAGTATGGGGGAACCAGGAAGAATGGAGGGAGGGTGAGCCGTGGTTGGGGTATACTGAAAACAAAAATAACAGGCAAATAACATAAAAAAATAATTATGGACTTATGTAGCTGTATATCACAAGAGAAAAATGTAAAATTTAAAAATAACCTTGCTAATGGGAGAAAGAAACAAGAAAGGACTGGGAGAGGGTACTTGATTTGTATAAAAAGGAAATAAGACAGGGTACTAAGATGGAGTCACTATATAGGAGAATTAGGTTTGGACTGCAATGTCAGGACTTTTCAGGAGCACAAATAGTGTTAAAGAGAATGGCAAGATTCTCAGTAAAACAATCATAGAGGTTTTGTAATCAAACAAACAAACAAAAAAACAAAAAACAAAAAAATATTCTTTGCACAAAAAATATTTCTCTTAATTGATGTTCTCTTGTGTAAGGATTTAAGCATCTTTCTATGTTGACACACATTTCTTTGAATAAATGTGAAGTGACTGTTTCTGATCCCCCCTATAATAAAGCAACATTTTCTCCTAAATAAATATTGCCACAGTGAATATCTGTAAATGCTGCTCTATCATACATCTGAAGTAATATTATGTTAACCCTGGCTAGTAAAGAAAAAGTTTTTAGTGACAACAACCAAGGAATAAATTTTAGCAGATGCGGATGTGACAATAAATGAAGTAGACACAACTTCTCATCTACAGCAGCACACATCTCTATGCTTACAATATAGATAGTATTAAGGTAGTCTGTTCTTGAGAATCCAAAACCACATTCTGCCTAGAAGTGTGCATTTTCAAGATTACAGTTGCCTCATGTCTTGGACATTCAAGTTACAAAACCATTCTCATCACCATATCATGAGCACTTTGCTCAAGAAATTGCTGTATTTAATGACGTGGAATTTATGTATTCAGTCTAGCAATGTTTGAAATGATAACGGAAATGAAAAATAGAAACAAGTGATGTAAAAGGGATTTGTATGTTTATCTCCTCTCAGTTATGATAGCTTCAGCTGAAACAAAATGTTCCATGATGTTTAAACTCCTGATGTTGACTGTAGTGCTATTTCAGTATAAATGTAGCAATAACTTTAGAAATTAAGAAATAGGTAACAGTCTTCACATTCATAAAAGTCACTGATATAGTCTTACAGATAGCATGGTATCAAACATTTATAAAATCATCTGCAATTATGACTGCAAGTAGAGTTATAATATGAAGTGGAACATTTTTAATTTTTAGTATTGTTTAGCAATCTGCTAAATCTGATATTGTAACTAGAAATATCAGGCATACATAAATAATGTAAAAAGCATGTGCTGTATGATGTAGAAAACAGGTTTAGGAAGAAATTACAACCACTGAAATAGCAAAGGGTCTTCTTGAATTGAGCAAAAGTAAAATATGAGTTTATCACAGTTAAATCAGTGGTTCTCAGAGTAACAACAGTTATACTGTGTAGTGATAATATAGTGAGTGCATTAAGGAGTGAGGCTTATTTTATGTTTACATGTGTATTGTGTAAATAATATTAATGTCTCTGGATGCATGGTGCAATTGCTTGTTGAGGCCAAAGACCAATTGTAGATATCTTGCTCGATCACTCTCAATCTTATATTTGAGACAAGGCCTGCCATTGTATCTGGAGTGTACTGGTTTGGCTGGTCAAGTTGACCAATGTGCTAAAAAGGATATATATTTTATCATTTCTATCCTGCAACATTAGGCTTACAGATAAGTGAAACCATATCCAACATTTATATCATATGGGACCTAGGAATTCCCAGGGATTTTCTCCTCTTTGCACAGCAACTAAGATATCTTCCCATGCTCATTTCTTATACACAATTTATACAAACATGAATTATTTTAAAATATTTTCAAGTAGAAAATGCAAAAATAATATATGTATGTGTGTATTTGCTTGCATTTGTATGTGTGTGTATTTGATTTTGATTATGGAAATGTATCTATAGAAACATTGACACACACATACATTCTGCACTAATATAAGTAATATTTAAAATGTGCATATGTAATATATACAGTAATTGGTTCATTTACAAATTACCAGTTTATACCTCTTAAAAGGTACAGCCATTGTTATACATAATTGGCCAAGTCAGGAAAGTAAATAAGATAAATTGCAGCTCGGTGAGAATTAGATAAGTTTACAATATAAAAGATAATGAATCTGAAATGAGACATGGGAAGATTGTAAGAAGCCCAGACATCTCCTGTGACCTACTGCCTTCTATATATAACAAGAAAGCTACCAACCCAAAATCAAAAGTATGGTTATCTAAAGAATACCAATGACAACACCAGCAACCAATAGTCTTGGCAATAATCTGTCTGGAGGTTTCCATGGGACCTCTTTAGCTAACAACTCAATTAGAGGTAAACTATTCCTAGAACTGGAGTTTTAATTTGGTGAGAAGAGATGTCTAGCTAGGATCTTGTCTCATAGTTACTTGGTGATTTCATTTGGATTTCTTTCATACATGCAGATATTTTAAACATCTATTATATGACCTCTCAGGGGTACATAGTTTTATCTACCCTTCTCATCCCTTACATGACTCCATCCAGATATATCACTCTAGGCATAGACTCAAGGACTCATCGTACAAGAGAGACACTTGCTTAGCCATATTTAATTTCTCCTCTATTCATAACATCCAGAATTGGAAACAGCTTAGATGTCCATCAGTAGATGAATAGATAAATACAATGTAATATATTTATACAATGGAATATTATTTAACTATTAAAATATGAAATCAGGAAATTCACAGGAAAATAGATGGAGCTGTAGAAAAAAATCATCCTGAGTAAGTTAACCCAGACTCAAAATGACAAATACTGTATGCATTTGATTATAAGTTGATGTTAGCTATTATGTCTTCCATAAGTAGATTACAGTCCAATAGCCACAGAGTTTAGGTACAGAGAAAATTACTAGCAAGGAGCAATAGCTATCCTATGATGAGTATATAAAACAGATAAGTATAGACATATTGGAAGCATCCACAAAATACACAATTAATGATGTTTTATATGTGCTTTATCTGTTTACTGAGTAAAGAAATGAAACAATTATTAAATACCAAATAATCAGAATGCATTTCAATGCATGAGTACTCTGAACTTCATATCTATTTTTAGGCAGGAAATGACATATGTTGATTAACCATAATACTACAAAAAGCAAAATATAGATTCATGCCCTTGTGATATCATATACTGAAATAAAATAAAAACAAATTAGAATTTGTATAATCTAGCAATGGTGATAAATTTTATTCCTGCAACATTTTATATCTGAATTAGATACTAAATATCATCTAAATATAGCTAGCTAGATATTGCCTAATCATTTTAAATACATGCCATATAAAGGAAGTTAAATGACAACATTAATGAAAATTATCACAAATAAAGGTATGTGTAAAACATTTCATTATTTCTTTTTATAAATTAGCTAATGAGACATGTCCCAGATTAAGATATTAGAGAACTCAAACATATGGATATCTTCCTTCTTTTTAGAAGATATTTCTTAGGAAATTTAAGGTTGCTGTTTGTTCTTCTACATGGCAGACTATGTCAACCTTTCATTCATAAATGCTGAGCCACATCAAGCTTAGTCAAAATATGTCTTCCTGCTGGACCAGCTACAACTCAACAAACAGTACACTTATATTTGTACTCACACAAAACAGTGTGTCTTTAAGGAGTGGTCTCAAACATACAGATTATGTACCTGGCTTCATGAATTGATGAAATGGTAATGATGCCATTCCTGACACATGACCTTGAAGAATTCGCATTAACCTTTGCATCTTTGCTGAATGTGAGACAGGGTCCCAAGGGTGAAATGCTTCTCAGGAGTGAAAGATGGAGTAAAAGATTTCTATAGTAACTTGACGCGCAGAGGGACATGCTCTTTATTTCTTTTGCTCTTTGTTATTGTATTTCTACTCCAATAAGCCTGTCTTCTAACTATCCATGGTTCTTCTTCTATTCCAAAAAACTCTTCTTCAGGAGCCTTGAAGTGATACAGAAATTTCTCCTGTTGGTCAAAAACACATTTCTCCAGCAAGTTAAAAGGAGCCTAGTCATTGTGAAGATGTGTCATATCTTCTTTATCCATTCTTCAGTTGAGGGGCATCTAGGTTCTTGCTATTACAAATAATGATGCTACACAATGGAATACTACTCTGCAGAAAAAATAATGGAATCTTGAAATTTACAGGAAAGTGGATGGCACTTGAAGAAACCATCCTGAATGATGTAACGCAGTCACAAAAAGAGGAACATGGTATGTCCTTGCTCATATATGGATTTTAAACCAATAGCAAAGGATCACCAGCCTATAATTCACACCACCAGAGGAACTACGATACAAGGTATATTCTAAGAGATTTATATAAAGTCCCTCACAGAAGGGGGAAGGGAAAAGTCCCCCCCCCGAGCACATGGGAAGTGGGGGTGGGGGCAGTTAATGGAGAAAGAAGTAGGAGAAAGAGAAGTGTGGAGAGGAAAG
Organism: Phodopus roborovskii; assembly: GCF_943737965.1. Lineage (NCBI taxonomy): Eukaryota > Metazoa > Chordata > Mammalia > Rodentia > Cricetidae > Phodopus > Phodopus roborovskii. The sequence goes on along the minus strand of NW_026126459.1, from coordinate 32,592,910 downwards.
CACATGCAACTAGGAAGATTGAGTCAGGGTAGGAATAGAAGAGAGAGAGACAGAGACAGAGAGAGAGAGAGAGAGAACATAAAAGAGGAAACCATTATTAGTTTGAAGAGAAAACTGAACCTAAAGAAAAGTCTAGAGACCTATAAGACTGCCGCCAACTAACAATTCCAGCGACTTAGGAAAGGCTACCATAAATGCCCTTCCCGGATTGTGAGATCAACAACTAACTTATCCACCATCATGGAGCCCTCATCTAGTACCTGTTTAGAAACAGAAGCAAACACCCATACCTAAACACTGAGTCCAACTAGAATCCAGATTCAGAGGGAGAGGTCAAGACCAGGTTGCAGAAACACATAGAGACAGCTAATATGAACAAGGAGGAGCTAATGGGCCACCAGACTGATAGCTGGGAATCCAGCATGGGACTGATTCAGCCCCCTGAATATGTGTCTCAGCTAGAAGGACTGAGCAGTCTAAGGGACCTCAGAGAGTGGAATCAGGATGTATTCCTGGTGCACAAAAGGACCTTGTGGACACATCCCCCATGGAGGGATACTGCCTTAACCTAGAGACAGGAAAGAAATACTAGTCCCTACTTCAAATGACTTGTCAGATCTACATGACCCCACCTGGATGACATTGCCCTATATGTGGAATTGGAGTGGAGGGATGGGAGGGGAGGGTGGTCAGGGTGCATGTGAGGGACCAGAGAGGGTGGGAGGAAGGGAGAGAGAACTGTAAAATAATGAAATAAATAACAAATTATGACAACCCCAAAAAAAGAAAAAAAAAAAAAAAACAGAAGAAGAAGAAGAAGCCTGGCCATTACCATGTCAACACATGGGTCCAAGGGCATAGGAGCAAAACCATGACCAGGCAGGGGAAGACACAGTGCCCAATGACAACTTTAAGAAACAAATCTATTATTAGTAGACTGGCAAGTAAAGAATAGGCATGCTTTAAAGCTAATGTCAGCTTAGGACAGTGCTAACTCTTTCTCTATAATATCTTATGTTGTCTGCTGGCAGTGAGAATTTAGGATACTCTTGTTCTTTATCTCTCTGAGAGGTATGGCTCAACAATATTACATTCTTGTCCTTGGGTATCTTTGAATGTCTCAATAGAAGTTTGTTTGCCTGGACACTAACACTGACCAACTGTCTACCAAGGAAGATAATTGTGTGTGTATATGGAGGGGGACAGACTTCTAAGTTTATACAAAGACTTGGTTGAGAGAGAAAGGGTATTGATTGTCATTACTTCTTTGCCATAATCACTCATTGCTATGGGGGTAATCTAATATACCAATGCATAGGGGAAAATATGGCCAGTAAATGACTAATAACTGCTAGGGTCTGGGGGATGAACCTCACCATAGATATTGAGCACTATGGTTTCACAGGGAATTTACAGTAAGGACAGTGTCTAGTCATAAAGCAAGTACTCCCCCCGACCTGGGTGTGAGCATCTTCCACTAGAATGCTCCCCGTGGGTTAGCTTCATGATTTTGCCAGGTGAGTTCTTACTGCACGATTCTGTGGTCCATAGTATTTGCATTATTATAAAATATCAACAATAACAACATCTCTGGATAACTGTTTTATTATGTTAGATATTTTAGTACTCAACTTTTCTCTTAACCTCTCTTAACTAATGCAATGTCTATATGGGTATGAATTTTGTGTCATTTATTGGATATGAGAAATAAGAGAAATAAAATTATGAATAATTGAACTCTGAATAGAAAAAAATTAATGCATCTTAAAACTTTGTGAAAAGCTTATGAGCAAGCCACATGAGAGCTTGTGCAAGAGTGATAAGTGAAGAAAATTATTTTTAATTTACCTTGAAGATAAGGAAAGATATGATAAGCAGAAATGGGGTGAGAGATGATAAATTATGTAATCCTTTTCCAACTAAAGATAAAATTAGACTCAAATTTTAACTTATCCAGAAATTCAGCAATACCAGAATTCATTCAATGGAAATAAGCTGAAAGGTAAAGTAATTTATAAAATAAAATGAGCAATAGTAAGTCAATGAATTAAGAAAGCCTACATCTTCCTTATTATTTAAGGAAAGCAGTTTAAGAACTTCTTGCCCAATTGGATAAGATGAACTGAATTATGATGGAACACTCATCATCATTTTTTATTCCTAAATACAAAAGAAAAAATTGTCATTTTCTTAGATACTAAATTTAATATGTCTATCAGATTTTATTTATGGGAAGTATTGTTAAGACAATTTCCATAAGAAATATTAAAATATAATAATTTTATAGTGGCATTTCTTTCTTGTTCTTTTTTCATACTTTATATTTATTCACATAATTTTTAATATGTCAAGATAATTTAAAATTTAGTATATGTATATGTGTGTGAATGTATGTATGTTTGTGAATGTAAATGAGAGTATTATTCCTGCTAACAAAACTGACACTCATGTGTGCTTTCATGTACTTAACATCTTAATGGGTAGCATACTCTAATCCTATGTCCTTGGTTCATATACGTCCTTGATGAGTCACTGGAAAAATGAGCAGAAAAGATAAAGCAACCATGGCACCATAGGTTTTGATATGATCAAACAGTTGGATGAACTGTCATTTATTGCCATAGTGTTTCTGATTTGTCCTTGACTAGTCTCATCGTGTATCAAATAAACCGCTATTTTTGTAGGTCTAATTTTAGCTTTGCTAATATTAGTCCTTGTGTGTTTATTTTTTAAAACTCATATTTGCTGATTTTAATATCATGTAACAAACATGTTTTCATGTGCTATTAAATATTCAGATTTGAATTTTTTCAATGTATATATGCAACTCCTTCTGTAACCAAACACATTTCTAACACTGAAAATATTTTCTACAGTACTCAATAGCAACCATTCTTCATTCTCTTCAAAAGCATTACCATAGTTTTTCTAAATATAACATCCATATTGTGGGCATTTCACATTGTTTTCAACATACCATTTTTATTGATTCTCTGGAATTTCATATTATGCACCCCAATCACACACACTTCCCAGTCCTTCCATGTCTGTCCCCCCACCTTTGTAACCTTCCCCACCCTAAAAATTTAAAACAGGAATAAAAAATAAGAAAAACAAAATAAAAAAATCAGTCCAATTCCTGTTATTTTCTTACCAGAGCATGTCAAACTCTAAGTGGCCTGCCCCTTAAGTAGAACTGAGTCCTTTCCCTTCCAAAATCCCATCAGAAGTTATCAGTTTTGGAGAGCTAAACTGCAGCATCCATATCATATGAATTGGACTGTTCAGGCTGCATCACAGACTACAGAAGTCACATGGCCTTTTGAGGCTGTATGAGCCACAGATGCCAACACAGACCCTAGCTGTAGTAGAAGCCTCAACCTAGACATGGTCTTCAGTGGCATGTGGATATTACACTGTCTTCATGTGGCAGTGCAGGCAGCTCACAATCATAAGGCCCTCACTGGGAATGTGGCCCAGGGATATCAACATGTCTTCATTCTGCAGTACCAACCACATACATTCATGTGGCCTTTGGTGGTTACATAGGCGCAGCCCTCAACACAGATCCGGGCTGCTCTATGACCTTGGACAAGGACATGACCCTCAGAGGCAGCACAGACAGAGGACGTCACCAAGGCTTCCTTCCACAGCACTGCCTGTGTATATATTCATAGATCTCAGCTTTATCATGGCCTGGGGTAGCAACATGGACCACATTCAACAACATGGCTTCCTTAGGCATCATAAACCAGGGTATTCCTTTGAGGAGGTCACTGTTCATCTTGGGCTTCCACAATAGTCCAGCTCCAAGGAAATCCCAAAGCAGAAATGTTCAGGCTGAGTCTGGGTCTGCATAAGGTCCAGGCATCTGTACACCATTCCATTGACTTTACCTGGCAAGGACATGGTCCACTGTTGACTTTAGCTCTCTTTCACAATAGGTACCACCATCGTTTCTCAGTTCTGCCTGTCTCCACAGCACATGTAACACTCAGTTTTTCTCTTTCCCACCTCTTTCTCCCACATTTGTTCAACATAGTGATGCTTGGCAGGTGGGTACAGCTGGGCTGGATTCTGTTATGCACATGTCCATCTCACAATTGTATGCCATTCACTGTGTGTGTTTGCGTTTGTGTGTGTGTGTGTGTGTGTGTGTGTGTGTGTGTGTGATATTTCTTATGTGTGCAGAACATCACTATTTCAAAAGGGGTACAATCTGATGAAAATACTTGGACAAGATCTTGATAATTTAGTACATATTTGCCAACCTGTACACGGAACTGGAGTTAGATCTTTCTGAGAAAATGAAATTAGTTTATTGTCCAAATGCATTCAGGTTTGTTGTTTAGACAGAGTTTCTCTGTATTGGGCTAGCTGCCCTGAAACTTGCTCTATATACCAGGCTGGTCTGGAACTCCACCTGTTTCTCCCTACTGAATGCTGGAAATAAATGCCTGCACCACCATTGCCCAGCCAGTAATTAATCTCTAGTCTTACCCTAAATATATATTTACTTTTGTCAAAAATTTTAATCATAATTATCTCAGGTAAAATAATGTTATTTTACTTCCCACTTACAAACATTTCCACATAAGAATATTAGAAATAATGATTTAGACAAAATATCTAGCAAGATAAGCTTTATTTCTGTCTCTTCTCTTTTATGATAAATATAATGGTTTTGTTTGTTGATTTGAGACCATGTAGAAACACCCAGGAAAGGATTTTCAATGAGGAATTCTCTGGATCAATTTGCACTGTGAGCATGCCCATGAGAGATTTTATTAATCAGGTGAATGCCTTTGGAGGACTCACCCTGAATGTACATAGAATCATTTCATGGGCTGGGTCTTGGAATGAATGAAAATGACCAGACTTATTGGTTGCACTTACATCTAGGCAGTAGGTCTACTTAACAAAAGTGAAATCATGCTTGGCACTGTACACCTAGATAACTAAACATGGCTGGTGGGGTCTTAGAAGTGAGTCTTTTGCAGCCGCTTTCCTAAACCAGTATAATCTCTAAGTGTACTTTTAACTACTTATCACCACAGAGAAGTATTGATGTCAACATCTCATCAAATAAACCTCTTCACATTAGAAAGATATAATCCCAGAGTTACAACTCATCAAAATGCAGAGAAAAATCTGCCTGTGAAGTGCTTAGCTCCAGTTGATATTTCTAGAATACAGCTTGTGCTTGTATGGATCAGGGAATGCAAAAGAAGAATGGGTAGAAAGATTGTATAAGCTAGAAGACTGGGAAGACTGCTATGAGATTGTAAAATGAAAAGAAAAGAAAATGGTTGTCCTGGAGCCTAATTTAGTAGCTGATGGAAGCAGAAGCAGATACAGAGCTGAACTCCTGGAATCCAGTTGCAAAGAGGGAGGAGTGATGAGCAAAGGGGTCTAAACCCCGCTGGAGAAACCCATGGAAACTGCTGACCTGAACAATGGGGAGCTCATGGACTCCAGTCTGGTAGCTGGGAAACCAGAATAGGACTGACCCAGATTGCCTGAATGTGGGTATTAGTTGTGAAGATTGGGCAGTCTATGGGGCCTGTAGTAGTGGATCAGTATTTATCCCCAGTATATGAATGGATTTGGGGAGCCCATTCCACATAGAGGGATACTCTCTCAGCCTAGACACATAGGGGATGTCCTAGGCCCTGCTCCAAATAATATGGCAGACTCAACCTCCCTGGGTGGGGGTAACAGGAGGGGACTGGAGGGTGTGGGAACTGGGACTGACATGCAAAACAAGCTTGTTTCAAATTTAAATGAGAAAATATGAAAAAAAAAACAAAACAAACAAGAAAACGATTGTCACTTGTGATATTTATAAATAGGACAATTTTAATATATTTACTAATGTTCACATAGTTGGAAATGACACTGAAAATATTTTCTTTAAAGTTGTATGTTACCTATTATGGAATCACACCTGTATGCACATAATTACTATTTTTGTTTTTCTCGGGGGACAAAGCAAAATCTAAACTGCAGAAAATGAGCATATGTGAGTGAATGAAACCTCACTTTGATTTTTTGGGGAGGGGATTTATGAGGCTTGATTTTCTTTCCTATTATTCATTCATGTTTTTGAAGATATATTTCTATTGTAGCCTGTGTGTGTGTGTGTGTGTGTGTGTGTGTGTGTGTGTGTGTGTGTACAAGTATTGTATTTTATGTCTGTACAGTTGTCTGGAGAGAAAGGAAGAGAGTATCTCATCCACTAGAATTATTTGTAGGTGCTGTTAACCAAACTCAGATATTCTATAGGAAAGCGATAAACCTTAACCATTGAGCCATGTCTTCACAGTTGTCTGGAGAGAAAGGAAGAGAGAATCTGATCTACTAGAATTAGTTATAGGTGCTGTTAACCAAACTCAGATATTCTGGAGGAAAGCAATTAACCATAACCACTGAGCAATCTGTTCAGTACCATTGTTTTTCTTTTGTATCTTAAGTATGTTAGGGTTATCTTTGCCATAATACTTATAAAGCCATTTACCCTACCATCTACACTGATGCATTGATTCATAGCTGAATAAACCTAACTACCCACTTAGGCATGATTAAAATACAGTTAGCAGCAGTGTTATGCATTGTTACACTTGTGTAAGCAGTTTCACTAGGGTAGAACTGTCCAATTACTTTCAGATATATACAAGCAAAGCACCGTAAACATTATAGTGTTCCAGTTTGAAGAGAACAATAAAGCATGCATCAATTTAAATAAACCACGAAGCTTTTATTTTTTTCCTTCCTTGCTGTCAGTTTTCCACATCACTGTTTTTAATAGCAACATTGGTTAAGGGTCAAATCAAACACCTAAAATTTGTAGAATATAGAGTAGAGATTGAAAGAGATTGAACTATGCTAGCCTGGTAAATAATGTACTTATAAGATGAAAATCTACTTTGGGAATGTTCAGGTTTCTCCTGAAAGCCAATGATTTGCAAATTAAGACAAAATCTATGTTCTGAAAGCTGTTTTCTTTCTTAATTATACTTTACCATATTTTCCATTTTGGTAAATGCATCATTTTGCCTACATTTCAGCAGCCAAACTTTCATGGAGCTGTTTAAATCTGCCCACATTTGTCAACCCACCAGCCTAGCTATCATTAACCCTGTCTGAATCCATGCCAAGTTGCCACTTTACTTCAGCTTGCCTAAGTACCGTTTGAACCAGTAGCATCAGGATTTCATTGAAATCACCTATGTTGCAAATGGGAAGATTTCCAACTGTCCTGCTTTGTCAAGTTGTTTAAGTGCACATTTAGGAGGTAGATTAAGGGAGTTTATCCTCTCCTGCCATTAATAGAGTCCAATTTCAGGTGAACATGGACTGTGATTTGAACTCTGGCTCTTCTACGCTTCATTATTTTTTTTCTGTCATGTCTTTCCTTCAGTTTGACTTTGTTTACCTCATTTTAGCTTCTCTCTATCACTCTCACATTCTTCTTTTCCTTTAATTGGTTCCTTTTTATTTCATTTTCCCCCTTTTGTATTGTCATCTCTTGTTCATGCTCTTCCTTTTCCTTGATCTTATAACACATGAATGAAATATTAGGCCAAAGGATAATATCATGCTACAATATATTCATAATAATTTTTGTTGTTTGGATGTGGAATTATATCTGTTGTACTAATGAACACGTTCTATTGTAACTAAATATCATAAACTGAACAGCTTACAAACAATACAAATTTATTTTTATTACTGTATTTTACAGATATCCAACTTTCTCAGCACCATTATTTCTATGTGAAATTGTCCTCTATTATTTATTTTATAAGGTTATTAATACCATTCTTAAGAGTTCTGTGTCTGTACCCAAGTCACTCCCAATGTCCAACACTTTCACCCTAGGGTTTCCAAGTATCAATTAGTTTTAAGGTTTTTTTCATTAGTTTTATTATTCAATATATTTTTCTTATTTTACATAACAATCCTAGTTCCCTATCCTTCCCATCCTCCAATGCCCCACACAGACCACCTCCATCCATCCCACATCCAATCCCCAGGGAGGGTGAAGCCATTCATGAGGGATCATCAAACTCTGTGAAGTCATTTCGAGTAGGGTCTTGACCCTCCCCCATATCTCTAGACTAAGGGCATATTCCTCCATAGGGAATGGGCTCCTGAAGTACATTCATACACTAGGAATGCATCCTGGTTCCACTGCCAGAGGTCCCATAGACTGCCCAGGTTTCTGAACTAAGACCATCATTCCTTGGGTCTGGGTCGGTCCTATGGTGGTTTCCCAGTTATCAGTCTGGGATCTATGAGTTCCCCATTGTTTAGGTCAGTATTTCCTGTGGGTTTTTGCAGCCTGTTCTTTACCCCTTTGCTCATCATTTCTCCCCCTCTGCAATTGGATTCTAGGAGTTCGTCTCAGTGTTTAGCTGTGACTGTCTGCCTCTGGTTACATTAGCTACTAGATGAAGGCACTAGGATGCCATAAGAGATAGTCATCAATTTCATTGTCAGGGACTGGCATTTAAGGTAGACTCTCCACCATTACTTTGATTCTTAGTTGGGGTCATCCTTGTAGATCCCTGGATATTTCCCTAGTGCCAGATTTCTCTGTAAACCTTTAATGGTTCCCTCTATTATGGTGTCTCTTTTCTTGTTCTCTATTCTTCCTCCGATTCAATCTTCCTGATCCCTCATGTTCTCCTCTCTCTTCCTCTTCATGCCTTCTCTTTCTTTTAACTCCCTCTCTCCTCCCACCCTGCTCCCAATTTGCTCAGGAGACCTTGGCTCTTTCCTTTTTTCCAGGGGACTATGTATGTCTCTCTTAGGGTTCTCCTTGTTTCATACATTCTCTGGCAGTGTGGATTGTAGGATGGTGACACTTTACTTTATGTCTAATATTCATATATGCATGAGTACATACTGGGTTACCTCACTCAGGATAGGATGGTTTCTTCTAGTTTTATGCATTTGCCTGTGAATTTCAAGACTCAATGAGTCATTTTTTTTCTGAGCTACATTGTGTAAATATACCACATTTTCTATTTTCTTTATCCATTCTTCAGTTGAGAGACATCTAGGTTGCCAGGCTCTGGCTGTTACAAATAATGCTGGATGAACAAAGATGAACAGATGTCTTTGTTGCATGGCTGTGCATCTTTTGGCTATATGCCTAAAAGTGGAACTGCTCGATCTTGGGGTAATCTGATTCCCTTTTTCCTGAGAAACTGCCATACTGATTTCCAAAGTAACTGTGCAAGTTTGTACTCCTACGAGCAGTGGAGGAGTGTTCCCCTTTCTTCACATCCTGTCTAGCCTAAACTGTCATTGATGTTTTTGATTTTAGACATCCTGACAGGATAAGGTGGTATCTTAGAGTTGCCTTGATTTGCATTTCTCTGACATCTAAGAATGTTGCACATTTTCTTAACTGCTTTCAGCTGTTTTAGATTCCTCTGTTGAGAATTCTCTACTTAATTTTGCACTGCACTTTTTAATTGGATTATTCTGTGTTTGGGTAACTAGCTTCTTGAGTTCTTTGTATATTTTGGAGATCATTCCTCTGCAAGATGTGGGGTTAGTGAAGATCTTTTCCCATTCTGTGTTCCCTGCCTGCAGAAGCTTCTCTGTTTCAGGATGTCCCATTTATTAATTGTTGATCTCAGTGTCTGTGGTACTGGTGTTACATGCAGGAAGCGGTCTTCTGTACCAATTCCTTCGAGGGTGTTTCCCAATTTCTCTTCTAAGAGGTTCAGTTTGGCTGGATTTATGTTGAGGTCTTTGATCCATTTGGACTTAAGTTTTGTGTGTGGTGATAGATATGGATCCATGTGTAGTCTTCTATATGCCAGTATCCAATTATACCAGGACCATTGCATAATTGTAGCTATTTTGTCAAAGATCAGTTGCTCGTAGGTTTGTGGAATAATATCAGGGTTTTCAATTGGTATATCTGTCTATTTTTGTGCCATTATCAAGCTGTTTTCAGGACTATAGCTCTATAATAGAGCTTGAAGTCAGGGATGATGATGTCTCTGGAATTTCCTTTATTGTTCTGGTTCAATTTGACTATCCTGGATCTTTTGTTTATCCATACAAAGTTTACTATTGTCCTTTCAAGATCTATGAAGAACTGTGCTGGCTATTTTGATGAGGATTGCAATGAATCTGTAGATTACTTTTGGCAAGACTGTTGGAGTTCATTGGTAGAGTTTTTCGGATGTCTTATGTAAACTATAATATCATCTGCAAATAGTGAAAGTTTGATTTCTTCCTTTCCCATTAGTATCCCCTTGATCTTCTTTTGTTGTCTTATTTCTCTAGATATAACTTCAAGTACAATATTGATGAGATATGGAAAGATTGAACAGCCTTGTTTTGTTCCTGATTTTAGAGGAATAACATTGATTTTATCTACATTTAATTTGTTGTTGGCTGTTGGTTTGCTGTGTATTGCTTTCTTTATGTTTAGGTATGTTCTTGTTATCCCAGATCTTGCCAAGACCTTTGTCATGATGACGTGTTGGATTTTTGTCAAAGGTTTTTTTCAGCATTTGGTGAGATGATCATATTTCTTTTCAGTTTGTTTATATGGTGGATTACATTTTTAGATTTTCTTATGTTGAATAATCCCTGGGATAAACCCTACTTGGTCATGATGGATGATTTCCCTGGTGTGTTCTTGGATTTGATTTGCCAGTATTTTGTTGAGTATTTTTGTTTCAGTGTTTATGAGGTATATTTATTAGTTGTGTCTTTGTGTGGCTTAGGTACCAAGGTAATTGTAGCCTGGTAAAAAGTTTGGCAATGAATTTCTTCTATTGTGTGGAATAATTTGAAGAGTACAAGTATTAGCCTTATTTTGAATATCTGGTAGAATTCTACCCTGAATCCATGTGACACTTGGGATTTATTGGCTAGGAGTCTCTTCATGACTGCTTCTATTTCTTGGGGGGGGGGTGTAGTATCAATCTGTTTAAATTGCTTATCTGTTCTTTATTTAACTTTGGCAAGTGACATTTACTCACAAATTTGTCCACTTCCTGTACATTTTCAAATTTATGGAGTACATGTTTTCAAATTATGACCTGAAGAGTCTCTTGATTGCCTCAGTGTCTGTTGTTATGTACCCCTTTTCATTTCAGATTTTGCTAATTTGTATATCCACTCTCTGCTTTTTGGTTAGTTTGTATAAATGTTTTTCTATGTTGTTGATTTTCTCAAAAAAACAACTTTTTGTTAATTGATTCTTTGAATTGTTTCTTTGTTTCTACTTTATTGATCTCAGCCCTCAAGTTGATTATATCCTTCCTTCACTTCTCCTGGGTGAGTTTGCTTCTTTTTGTTCTAGAGTTCTCATTTGAGCTGTTAATTCTCTAATTTAACTATTCTCCAAATTCTTCATGTGGGAACTTAGTGCTATCAACATTCATTCCTCTTAGTCCTGCTTTTAAAGTGTCCTATAAATTTGGGTATGTTGTGCCTTCATTATCATTGAATTCTAGAAAGTCTTTCTCTTTCTTACTTTCTTTCTCTTTTTCCTACTTTCTTTCTTTCTTTCTTTCTTTATTCCTTCCTTCCTTCCTTCCTTTACCCAAGAATGGTGCAATAGCACAACATTCAATTTCCATGAGTTTGTAGGGATTCTGCAATTACTGTTGTTGTTGAATTCTAACTAAAAAAGCATGGTGGTATGATAAGATGGAATTTATTTATTTATTTATTTATTTATTTATTTATTTATTTTTGTTATCTGTTGAGGTTACCTATATTGCTGAATATGTATTAGATTTTAGAGTAGGTTCCATATGGTACTGAGAAGAAGGTATAATGTTTTGTGTTTGGATGGAATTTTCTATAGATATCTGTTATACCCGATTTGTACATAACTTCTTTTATTTCATTTGTTTTCTTGTTAAGTTTTTGTCTGGTATTTGTGATATTTGAATTTTAGAAATGTAATTTTTTCAAAAGTGAGTGTCTTTGTATTTGGGGTATAGATGTTCAGAATTGAGACTTCACCTTGATGGGTTTTTCCTGTGATGAATATGAAATGACCTTCTTCGTCTCTTTTGATTGATTTTAGTTTGAAGTCTAATTTGTTAGATATTAGAGTAGTTTGTTTCTTGGGTCCATTTGATGGATTAGGATTTCTCCTAACCCTTTATTCTGAGGTAGGGTCTGTCTTTGAAGTTGAGGTGTGTTTATTGAATGCAGCAGAAGGATGGATTCTGTCTTCATATTCATTCTGTTAGCTGGTGTATTTTTATAGGCAAGTTAAGACCATTAATATTGAGGGAAATTAAGGACCATTGATTATAAATTCTTATTTCTTTTGTGTCTGTTGGTAGTGGTGGTGGTAGTGTGTGTAGATTTACCCAACTTTTTCTTTTAGCTTCAGGTAAAGTGGGATTATCCATTACCTATGTTTTTGTGAGTGTAGTTATCTTCCTTGGGTTACAGTTTTCCTTCCTCGACTTTCTGTAGGTCTGGATCTGTGTATATGTATTGTGTAAATCTGGTTTTAATGGGGAACATCTTGTTTTCTCCATCTATAGTGACTGAGAGTTTTGCTGGGTATTGTAGTATTCTGGGCTGTCATCCGTGGTCCAGGACCTTCTGGCTTTCAGAGTTTCCATGGAGAAGTCAAGTAAGATTCTAATAGGTCTGCCCTTTTTCCTTCATTGCTCTTAATAGTAGTCTCTTCATTCTGTAGTGAGGCAAGGGGGCCTTTTCTTTTTTCTTTTTCTTTCTTTCTTTTTTCTTTTTCTTTTTTTGAACTATTCTATTTGGTCTTCGGTATGCTTCTTATACTTTCATAGGCATGTCCTTCTTAAGGTTGGGAAAATTTTCTTCTATGATTTGTTGAATATGTTTTCTGCACCTTTGAGCTGGGCTTCTTCACTTACTTCTATACCTACTATTCTTAGGTTTGACCTTTTACTGTGTCCCACCCACATTTCCTGGATATTTTATGTTAAGGATTTGATGGACCTAAGATTTTCATTGGTTGATAAAGCTATTTCCTCTAGTTTATTTTCAGTGCTTAAGATTCTCTCTTCTATTTCTTGTATTTTGTTGGCTATGCTTGCCTCTGTAGTTCCTGATCATTTACCCAGCTTTTCTGTTTCCAGTATTCTTTCAGTTTGTGTTTTCTTCATTGTTTCTACTGCAGTTTTTAGGTCTTGAACTGTTTGAATTGTTTACTTCATATGTTTGATTGCCCCCCCTCCATTGGCTTTGCTTGCTTTCTTTAAGAGATTTGTGGATATCTCACATTTTTTGGTTTGTTTTTTCTTCTATTTCTTTAAGAGATTTTCTCATAATCTCTTTGGGGTCCTATATCATTTCTATGAAGTTGTTTTTAAGGTCATTCTCTTCTGCTTCATCTGCATCAGGACTTTCAGGTCTTCCTTGCGTAGAATCTCTAGACTCTGATGGTGTCGTATAAGTCTTTCTGTTGTTGGATGGGTTCTTATACTGTCTTCTTCCCATCTCTTCTTCCAATGGGTATAGGTCCTTCCTCTGGTGGTATGGGTGCAAGGCAATATCCTCTCCTCTCTCTTGAGGGTGCAAAGGCAAGACAGGTTTCATTGCCAATGCTGGATCCTCTTTTTTTTGTTGTTGTTGTTCTCTCTCTCTCTCTCTCTCTCTCTCTCTCTCTCTGTAGAGGGGCAAGGGAGGAATGGTGGCCAATAAATGGCAAATGCTTTATTCTGCATCCAGGTATTTCTGGAGAATTCTGTCAGGAAGGAACTGGCTGCTGTAGGTCAGGGGAATCAAAGAGGGAGAAGTGAGCTGGAAGAGCACCCAGTTACTCACCTCTCCACCTGAGGGTGATGGAGCAAGGCAGGAATGTGCCTGTTAGAGGATGCATTGTTCTGGCCCCAGGTCCCTATTTTGAGGAGACTTAAAATATATGAATTGGAGAATTCACTTTGTATTTACTACCTGAGAACCATTTTATAGTTTATGTATTGATTTTAATTCTGTACTTTAAATTGAACAATATTTTTTTTTTGTTTTTTGCCTAAAGCATAAGGTGTATGTTGCAATGTTTGCATAAATAAGAAACTGATTATTTAGGAATTTTAATTTGGCTGTGACTTTTGTGATTTCAAATAAGAAAGCAAAAGAAAGGCATTAGGAAAATACCATGGAACCTTCTACAATATGTCATCACTGGAGTCATAGGATTTATGTGTTGGTGCTCTCATTCAGTTTCACAATGGATTACCATAGGGACATTGCTAAAAATAATGGAATGCCATGCTTCCTAAAGAAGAAGACACTCTGTCACAAGTATCTGTGAGAATCATAATTTCTTTTTGTATAAATTTAAAATTTATTTAGAAATAAATAAACTTACTTGTATACATACTTAGTACATTCTTTGCCTTCTTTTTGCTGTTTTTACTCATCTAAGACCAACCTTAGAGTTTTGTTCTTGCAAAGTTGCTTGACTTAAAATATTCTAGCACATATACTTATGTTCTCGCTCCCTCCCTCCCATGTCCCCCGACTCCCCTCCCATCCCATTCCTCCCCACTCCACAGGATGGGTGATGCCTTCCAGGAGGGGTCAAAAATTCTATCAAGTCATTTGGAGTGAGTACTAGGCCCTCCTTTTTATCTCTAAGTTAAGGGAGTAAACCTTCACGGGGAATGTGCTCCCAAATTCCTTTTGTGCACCAGGGATACATCCTGGTCCCACTGTCAGAGGTCCCTTAGACTGCCCAAGCCTTCTAACTGAGACCCATGTTCAGGGGCTCTGAGTTAGTCCAATGCTGGTTTCCCAGCTATCTGTCGGGGGCCCATGAGGTCCACCCTTGTTCAGGTCAGCTGTCTCTGTGGGTTTCTGTAGTCTGGTCTCGCCCCCATTTTCTTATCACTCCTCCTTCTCAGCAACTGGATCCCAGGAGTTCTGCTTATTGTTTAGCTGTGCGTGTCTGCTTCTGTTTCCATCAGCTACTAGATGAGAACTCTATGCCATCACATAAGTTAGTCATCAATCTCATTATTAGAGAAGGGCATTTAAGAAAGCCTTTCCACTGTTGTTCATATTGTTAGCTGGATCATCCTTGTAGGTCTCTGTACATTTCTCTAGAGTCAGTTTTCTCTTCAAATCTATAATGACTCTCTCCTTTATGGTATCTCTCTCTCTCTCTCTCATCTATTCTGCCCCTGACTCAATCTTCCTAGTCCCACAGGCTTTCCTCTCCTCCCCTTCTCTTTCTCCTAGCTCCCTCTCCACTCACTGCCCCCCCCCACCAATATGCTCAGGAAATCTTGTTCCTTTCCCCTTAGATTCCTCATTCTATCGTAGTTTCTCTGGAAGTGTGAATTATAGACTGGTGATCCCTTGTTCCATATCTAAAATCCATATATGAGTGAGTACATACCATGTTCCTCTTTTTTGTGACTGGGTTACCTCACTCAAGATGGCTTTTTCAAGTTCCATCCATTTGCATGCAAATTTGAAGATACTTTTGTCCCTCCCCCCACCCCCCTCCCCGCTGAGTAGTATTCCATTGTGTAAATGTGCCACATCTTCTTTATCTATTCTTCAGTTGAGGGGCATCTAGGTTTCTTCCAGGGTCTTGCTATTACAAACAATGCTACTATGAAGATAGTTGTGCAAATAATTTCATTTTTTCTATAATAAAATCACCTAATTGGTGTTCTTGATTTAAGGAGCTCATATTAAATAAATTCTCCACTTATATATGCTGCAAAAGCATGTAAATGATGCTTAATTATCACTAGCAAAATAAAGGAGTAGCATATACGATTAAGCATTCCTCTATACCTAACCAATATTCCACCTATTATTATAAAATTATTGTTTAATATATCTATATTTTCTTAAATTTTTAGCATTTTATGAAGATTACATACACATTCAAATAATCTTCTACCATAGTCAGAATTGACTATATCAATTCTGAGGTTAATAAATATATAAGAGAATGATTATGCTTTTTTGAAATATATATTATACAAATCATACTATTGCATTCACTGGATACCTAGGCCAGTAATTCTAAGAATGTTCCTCATATAGTTTTTCATTTATTTCCTCATATTCCATATTATTAAAACAACAGTATCAGTTAATTTAAAAGTGAATATTATCAAAAAATTTTAAACGTGACTAAATATTAAAGTCACAGTGGATACATTTCAAATAACTTGCAATGTGCTTGATTACATTTTCAAAGGGTTACATAAACAAGGATGAATTTAATTGAAGCACAGCTTTTCTCTTGAATAGAATTTTGTGAGGCCTAACCACAGTTACTGTGAGTAATTTCCATTTGTAAATACTTACTTCTCATCCGTTCAAAGTCTATGCCAAACAGTTCATAGGGTATTGTGAAATGAATTGCTAAATGGAAGGATTCAAGCACAAACACATGGCTATATGAAAATTTAGATTACACAATATGAAAAGTGAAAACTAATTAAATGCAAAGTGCATAATTCCATGAGTTTGAACAAGTTAAATTTAACTAATTTGCATTTCATTTGTCAGATAACTTCTACTTGCAATAACATGAAAATTTGTAACAGTAGAAAGTATGATAATTGAAAGATTTTTATTTCTTCATGTTAAATAAAATAGCCACGACATGCAAATCATGCAAATAGCTTTTGAATTTGGGGGGTGAAAGTTATACAACTTAAAACTGAATTACTTGGTTTGTTTGTTCTGTAATTGGTTCTGGTGCCTGTTTTAGTTTTGTCATGAACTCTCGTCCTTTTTGTTCAATATTTAGAGTGCTGGGATTACCAAGACAAGATTTTTCAGTTTTAATTAATTTTAGTAGTGATATGTTGCTATGAACAATGAGTCCACAAGATTTGATTCTAGAAAATACCAGATATTATGAGACAACTAAAAAAAAAAAAAAAAAAAAAAAAAAAAAAAACAAAACAAAATTGCAAGAGCCTATTGACAGAACCACCACCATGTCTGTAATAAACAGTTTAAGAAAGAACTTAACATTTTTACATTCAACTTGAAAATAGATATCTAAATGTATAGAAGATTCACATTGACTCAACAAGAAAAACTGAGTATAGGTTTGTTAATGTAGAAAGAACAGCATTTACTTTATTGAAATAGATTTATCGATCACACAATATATCCTATTTGTAGTTCCCCACTTGATGCCTCCCAGACTGCCACCACCCCCACCTCCCTTACCATAGCGATCTACTTTGTTTTTGTCTCTCATTACAAAATAACAGGATTCTAAGACAAAACAACAAAATAAGATAAAACACAAAACCATCACTTCAAAATTGGAGAAGGCAAACCAACAGAAGAAAAATAACGAAAAGAAGGCACAAACATCAGGCACAGGAAGCAGAGAATTCTTCACACAGTCAGGCGTTCCATTAAAACACTAAACAAGAAATTGTAATGCATTTGGAACAGACCTACATAGGCCCTGTGCTTGTTATTTCAATCTTAGTGAGAGCATATGAACTTTATTCAGTTGATTTAGAAGGCTTTGTTCTCCTGGTATCCTCCATCCTCTCTGGTTCCTACTCATTTTCTGGCTCCTCTTCTGCCTATGAGGTTGCAGGTATGAATTCCTTCTCACTGAGTGAGCCTTAAGTCAAATCAAACATTGGCTGGTTATCACCACAAGTTTTATGCCACCATTGCCCTACAGATTTTGCAATCAGGGCATCATTGTAGATCAAGCCTTTTGTGGCTGGGTTTCTGTTTGTTTCTCTTTGAGACTTATTTTTTAAATATCATACAAGTTAATATCTTGAAAAAAATCAAATATGTAGTAAAACATAAAACTCAAGTTTTGTAACCAGGACGTTTTAAAATACTTCACTGGGATTAAAAATAATCGATATAATAAGTAACAATCATGAAAAGCATTTCATCACAATAAAACATAGCACTTAAATAAGTAGATATTTAAAAATGCATATCTTAAAGTGATAAACATAAGAATTGTTTACATCCAACACACACACACACACACACACACACACACACACACACACACACAAAGAAGGGGAGGAGAAAGAGGGTGTGGGGAGTGGAGATGTGAACTTTTGCTGGAGGGCACATATTACTCCTATAATGAACTTGATTTTATCTCAGCACCCATGCTTGGCAGTTCAAAGCTGCAAAACTTCTCTAGGAAATCCTATACTTCTGGCTTCCTCAGGTAGAGTATACATACACAAACCTCACACACATAATGAAGTTAATCTCAAAGATAAATAAACAAATTACTTATTTAATTAAAGAAAAGCAAGTGAGCCTCTCAAATTTTTTCAACAGATAAATATACACACTCAAAATTACATCAAATGAAATAAATAATTAAAAATACATTTATTTGCATGTAAATAATTTGTCATCTCTATGGTGGTTAATTCATTTTTTTCATTAGTGTTTTCAATTATAATCATAGGTAAGCTGCTGTATGGCAGTGCCACCATCAATTTTGTAATTCAGAGTAAAACTCCCTCTAAATTTGTGGAAAAACTTTGAAAGACAGATAGATGTTATACTTATGGAACTGAATATTTCCTTAGTAGTATGAAAGGTCTTTTGGAAGATAGAAGAAAATCATCATTACAAAAAGAAGAGTTAAAAAGATTAACTATTGGCAGGTGCTTCAGGAGAGAAACTCTTTTTTGTTTATCATTATAGACCCAGTGCTCTGAAATTATGTTTATGAAATCCTACCATCATCTTAGAATGAGATACCTACTTTGTGGACACTAAAGGGATAGCATAAATGATTGGAGCAAATGTATTAAAATTTCAGATGCGTAATTGTTCAAAAGTTATACATATAGATTGCTCAAAGAATTGAATAATTAAGGCCTCAAAAAAAGAAAGGAAAGTATATAAAGTTTGTAGCAGGACAAATATGGGTGAAACAAAGGTGAACATTTGTAGAGTTTGAGTTTAACTCTGAGTGCCATCTGTGGCCACTGAAGGACTTCAAATTGCTGACTAATATTTTCAATATGTTGATTTATTTCACTTAGTCCTTGAGTATATAATTATTTGCATGGTTGTGTAATGATATTCTGGGGCACTGTATAAATTCAAGATCATAGATGTCAGTGAGTAATATCTCTGCTAATGATGACACTATCAAAAGCATGTGTATCTGATTTACAGCGACATTCAAAGGACTTATTGTTGGATAATGAAACATTACTTAATGTGAAAGAGATGGGGAGAGAAAAGTTAATGTAAGTCTGTGCAGGCTTTAGAGATCAAAGATAACTTGTATGAATGCCAGTCATAAGAACTAGTACCCAGCAGTTTTGTAGGTATTAAAAGATTTAAGTTAGTAACATATGAATCTAAAGATTTTCTTTGATGCTAGGAAGCCCAATTGACACAGTAAAATGAAAAGCCAAAGCTTACAAGAATGATTCATTACATGAAAGAAAATCTACAAATTGATGAAGTTCCTGGAGAAAGACAGATGTTTCAACAGTAAGAGCTATTACAAAGGGCTTAGATTGCATAGCCTGCACCCACATAGTAGTTCACAGATATCTATTTCATGGGGAATTGGTGATCTATCTTGGATTTTGTGGGTACTGCCCACAATTACAAAGGAATCTCATTCAGAGAAATTAGAAAAAAAAAAAAACAATTGTTTTTCCAGTTTCTTGAATAGAAGTACTGATTGATAGTAATAGCAAAAATATTTTCAATTTTGGAGCAAAAGTAATATATAGTTGTTTCATTATTTGTGCTGTTTTATATGATAAAGGCAATAAAGTAAAATAGTTTTCTTCCACAAGGTGACACTAAATAATAATTTTTTTTTATTCAGAAAGAAAGCACCTTTTAGGAAAAGGAATAAACACATCTTATTTTATAAACAATTGCATTGGTGATAAATGCCTGCTGGTGGCACAGTATCCCACCATGGAAAATGCAAAATACTACATCAATTTCAGATTTTTGGAAAGGAAGTGTTTCATAAATATAATAGAAGTTTCTTGTAATATGGAAATGATTGAAGAGTAGCAAATATATTAAAAACATAAAATTCTTACCTGCCCTTTCCAGTTTGGAGACATAAACAACTACTCTCTTATTGTATCTACTAATAACCTTCCCCCTGTAATACCTTCACCATGTACATACTCAACCTAACAATATACTTGTCAAACTGATCAAATAACAGCCCCCTTCTGAAATACTGTGATTTTTTCTTCCTGCTAAAGGGAAAAATCCAAGCATCTTATCACTAGCATCACATGATGTACTAATTTCCTTTTTGGGGCAGAAGCAAGCAATGCCTGCCCTCCAAACCACAACATCCCAAGAAGTATGATCCAATCAAATTCACTCCTGGGAACCAATGAAAGTATAAGCTCCCCTAACTGTTGAGTAGTAAATCTCTCAGCATTAGAAGCTACAGCTGTAGTACATCTGCCTCACAACCTTCATTTAGATATTATAATCTGAAGTTTGTTGTAAGCATCAACTCTTCAAAGACATTTCCATGAGAGTAAGTAATAAGGTCAGGAACTTTTACACTAGGTTCTATGTCATTTTGTGACATTTCATACCAAGCACTGAGACTTAAAAAAAAAAGATTTACACTATCTTATTGACATGTTAGGAGGGTATAGGGGTGTCTGTGTGCATGTACATATTCATGTTTGTTTGGATGTCATGACAGGTCAAAAGACAGTTTCGTGTGTCAAAGGGCTGTTTTTATAGGCATTTGTGAACTGTAGGAGTAGATGTTTCAATTCTAACTCTGGTTCTCATGATGAAGCTGCAAGCGTTTTACTCATCCTTTCTATAGTCTTTCATGTTTTATATCACCTATGCACTGTATTCTTCTCCTTTATTTTTTTCCCGTCATTTCCGTTTTCTGCCTAGCAGATATTCAATAAGAGTCTGAAAGAAACATGTTTCATTAACTGACAAAGAAAAATTAATTAAGCTCTTGCCACCTCTATGGTTCATATTCTAAAAAAAGGTAATCCTTTTTATATGAAATGACGCAAAACATAATAACATGTTTTCATAGTTCTCTAGTATCATTTCATCCAAAATTTAGCTCAATATTTACTGATTTGATTCTAATTGTTAATATGTTTCCTTGACTCTATGACCACTTGACAAATAACTGGGGACCTCTCATCCCTCTTGGATGCATAAAATGACAGTGCATTCACAATGAATGACATTTATTCAGTAAGGTTGTTACCATCTGTAAGTGCGAATACAAACTAGTAACTTCTATAATCCTCTGTCACTATTGCTTTCCATTGGTTTTAAGGTTAGAAGAATTACTTCATTTTTATTCTTACACAGAGTAGACATTATGAAAAAAAGTTCATCAAAAAAGACCATTTTTATAAAGTGCATTTCACTGAAAGCATGGGGACTAAAATCTAAATCAATGTTAAGTGAAAACA
Source organism: Phodopus roborovskii (assembly GCF_943737965.1). NCBI lineage: Eukaryota > Metazoa > Chordata > Mammalia > Rodentia > Cricetidae > Phodopus > Phodopus roborovskii. The sequence continues at coordinate 32,571,476 of NW_026126459.1, read as the reverse complement.
TTTTATTTAAAATTTTAAATCAAATAGAATATTTTAAACATCTGAAGACACAAAGAAAAAGAGATAATGGTATATTTTTGAGAAGCCTGTAACTGAATTAGCATTGCAGAGCCATAAGAATCAAATCATTATAATATTCTAAACATATTTATATAAAATACACAATGGGAGGTACTTCCAGTTTCAACTTAGACACATAAAGGAACTGATAATTCATTAGTTGTGTCCTTATAAGAAATATTTAAAGTGACTGAAATAAATGACTTTAACTGAAAATAACTGAATTATATAATTGTTCCACATTACCTGGAGATAGGGTCATCAACACAAACACCACACTGAAATTCAGTAAGGCAGAATCTAAACAGCTAGAACCTTGTAAAAGCACGTATCTGTAATTAAAAAAATTATTAAGGCTGAATTTGGAAAAATATTAAAATGAAAAGCCCTGATTCGATAGCTATCGAATCAGCTATAAGGAGCTTTAATATACTAAGCTTCTGGTAGAACACACGTTCTAATGGTGAGTTCCATAAGAATTAGCAATGTGGAAAATGCAATCTGGTCTGCCATGGAAAGAAGGAAACTAGAAATGAAATGTCTTGTAAAGGGTGAATGGATAAACAAACTGCAACTATCATTCAATGAGAGGAGAGGACGAATAAAATAATACTGGTAAATGTCATCAATGAGCCTTTGATGCTTATGAGAATTAGTGAAATATGAAACTGTGGGATACTAGATGAATTAAATTGTAGAAGGAAACTACCTCTAGGATAATATCTATCTTAGAGGGTCTTATGATATGGCTAGCTTAGACAGTGAACATAAGCTCTGAAATATTTTCAGGATTAAAGACTAAATTGAAAGATTACCAAGTGTGGTCTTTGATGGGAATGGACAGAGTTGTATGATGTGATGAGAGGAGAGTAGTTCACCAAAGCCTGATAATATTCCATATCAGCGGAGTATCTAGAAAGAGAATTCTTAAGTTAGCAAACTATTGAAAAGAATGTCATCTGGGAGCAACTGATGGATCACATGAAGGAGTTTCATTCTGAAAAATCTACAAATAAGACAGTGAAAGCACATCACATACTGAGAAATAAAATATGAGATCAAAGCTAAGGTTTGTCTCACTGGGAAGTTGATGTAAGATGTCCCTGGAATCCAGACCATTAAAAGTATTGGTTTGATTAGGATTAACAAAAAATGATGGCCAGTAGTATATCGTGCTCCATAGATCATTCAGATACCTATGTGTAGAACTGAGAACAAACGAAAGTCTCAACAAATATGACTAAGACCACAAGATGACAGCACTTTATTTTTAAAAGAATAATGAATGTGAAGGAAACAGTATATAATGGCATTGCTTCACTTTGTAAATTCAATGAGCTTGGTCAGTTAGAAAAGAGAATGTTTGACAGTAGAACCCAGAGAGAAGAAATTACAATAGGAAAGGGAATAACATATAATAAGTTGATTCTATCTCCAAAACAGGAAAGGGTAAATGTCAGTATATAAGAAAGCAATGACAAATCTTTACTAGAGGTGAGTCTGCTGACTGTAGACTGCATTGGCTGAAGATAAGTAAAATCAATCTGCTTGTAAAAGAATGAAGCAAAACTAAAAAAAAAAAGATGAGGGAGAGATGTATTTGAAAGGTTGGAAAAACTGGAGTGATGAACTGCTTGTAGTGTTTTAGAGGAGAATACAATGAAGTATTTCAATAGAGGAATGTCATTAAAACTTCTCACCACCCCCTAAGAAATTTTCAAAATATAACATGTTTATTTACATATAAACAACATACTTCTAGGTGTCTACATTTGGATCTCATGCTTTCAAAGTCATGAGAACAGCACTGTAGTTTAAGACTGTAATAAAGATAGGAACACTCCTCCACTGATAGTGGGAGCGCAAACTTGTACATTCATTTTGAGGATCAAATATGGCAGTTTCTCAGCAAAATGAGAATCAGTTTACCACAGGACCCGCAAATCCCACTCTTAGGCATAAACCCAAACGATACACATCCAAGCAACAAAGACATGTGCTCAACAATGTTCATAGAAGCATTATTTGTAATATCAAGAACCTGGAAGCAATCTAGATGCCCTGATAGGATAAAGAAGATGTGGCACATTTACACAATGAAGTACTACTCTGCAGGAAAACAACAACAAAATGGAATCTTCAAATTCATAGACAAATGAATGGGACTTGAAGAAACCATCCTGAATGAGGTAACCCAGTCACAAAAAGAGGAAAATGGCATGTACTCACTCATGTATGGATTTCAGACATAGAGCAAAGGATCACCAGCCTATAATCACACCACCAGAGGAACACCACCAGAGGATACAAGGAGGATTCTAAGAGACTCATATAAAGTCCCTCACAGAAGGAGAAAGAAACAAAATCTCCTGAGCATATTGGGAATGGGGTGGGTACAGTGAGTGGAGAGAGAGATAGGAGAAAGATAAGGGGGGAAGAGGAAAGCATGTGGGTCTAGGAGGATTGAGTCAGGGGAGGAAAAGACAAGAAAAAGAGAAAGAGAAACAGAAAAGAGACACAGAGAGAGACAGATAGAGACAGACAGAGAGAGAGAGAGAGAGAGAGAGAGAGAGAGAGAGAGAGAGAGACTGTAAAAGAGGGAGCCACTATAGGTTTGAGGAGAAAACTGACTCTAGAGAAATGTCCAATGACCTACAAGACTCACCCCAACTAACAATGAGAGCAACAGTGGAAAGGCTACTATAAATTCCCTTCCCTGATAATCACATTGATGACTAACTTATCCACCATCATAGAGCCCTCACCTAGTAGCTGATGGAAACAGAAACAGACACCCACAGCTAAACACTGAGCTGAACTGGAATCCTGATGCAGAGAGAGAGGACAAGGCCAGGCTACAGAAACACACAGAAAAAATAAATAAATAAAAAATAATTTATTAATTAAATGTACAATTATATAAAATACTTAAAATAAAGTTGTGCAAGATGAGAGAGAGGAAAAGAAAACCTATTTTCACTAAATCTTGTCTATGTAAAAGCAAAAACAAAAGAAAAAAAACACACAAAGACAGCTGACCTGAATGATCTGAACATGGAGGAACAAATGGGCCCCCAGACTGATAGCTGTGAATCCAGCATTTGACTGAATCAGACCCCCTGAACATGGAGATCCTTGTTAGGGGGCCTTGGCAGTCTAAGGGACCTCTGAAAGTGGAACCAGGGATGGATTCTTGGTACACTAAAGGACTTTGGGAGCACATTCCCCGTGGAGAGATGCTCCCTTAACCTAGAGGCAAGAGAGAGGGCCTAGTCCCTACACCAAATGACTTGAAAGATATTGTTGACCCCTCCTAAAGGGCATCAACCTCCCTGTGGAGCAGGGATGGGGCTGGGTGTTGGAAAGGAGGGTGGTTAGGGGGTCATGGGAGGATGGGAGAGAGGGAACTGGGATCAATATGTAAAATAAGAAAAATAAATAAATAATTAAAAAGAACATTAAACACATATTGTATGCAGAAATGACAAGCAATACAGCCTATATAAAGCTCCTAATGTAGGGCTAGTTCCTTTCAAACCTTTGTAATATATGAAGTCACTTTGACAACTAGTTTCTCATTATGCACACAGTTTAATAGAAAGACAGCATTAAAAGTTGACTACACATTGTCTTTAACAAGGCACATAATCTAATAAGAAGCAAGGGCTACACCAGGAACATTTTTATCCTTACTTTTATAGTTAGCACAGGTCAAGCAAAGTACAAAAAGCTGATATAATAGTATAAGCTATTGTATAAGTTAATTTATTCTAAGACAATGTAAATGAACATATAAAAGCCATCAAATATTAAAATATATTTGTATAATGGACTCATAAAATAAGATATAATATGTGTGTATCTAAACACACACACACACACACACACACACATATATATACACACACACTTCTACACAAAAGGTATTTCAATAAAGAGATTTTGTTCAAATGTTTAGAGTTCTGAGCACACTTAATTGCTTAAGGGACCTGTACACATTTCTAGCTAAATTTATTATTAAGTATTCCAAATAGAGTTATTTTGCTTATAATTATGAACACAACTGAAGGTCAACAATTTTTTATTGATTTTAAGATGTTGTTTTAAAATTAGAATAATATATAATGTCACAATGGAGCTATCAGGAGCTATCTCACTAGCATGGTTAGTTATTGCTTGCTTAATTTATAATGACATAGAGGTACTGGATCTAACAACTTACTATAGACAGTACTGTGTGTCATGAATGTCATTTCAGAGGGATGCTTTGGAGACTGATGTGGAGGGTTTCTAACAATCATCCTCCCTCCACACTATGAAGGGAGATCAGATAACTTCCTCAGTGAAAATTGCCAAGATTATTCAATTGACATTAAATTTATTAACACTTTTACACTGTGAAAGTGTTTTAATGTGAGTACAAATTATTCTTATAATGATTAACTGTCTCAAGCTATCATCTTAAAAGTGTTAAAATATAAAAACTTTTTTCTCAGGAGTATAAATTATGTGTGCAGTAAGTGACACCAACACAAATTTTTTTTTTATTTGAGCTTTTGTTTAATCAGAATTCCAACATATTTCAAAATGTTCCTATGAAATTTAAGACATTCCATACATTTAAAGAATATATATCATACAGGACCATACATCCAATATCATTCATGCACTGATAAATTTTGCGAACAAATCTTACACAATTTCACAGTAGTTCTTACAGGTTTATGAGTATGCTCAGAGTTAAACTTTGTGCCTGTATACTCAGTGTGAATCTAGTCCTTCAAACATAATGCTCCATCTAAAGCATGAGTATTTGGATCGAACTGATACATTTGTGTTTTTCTAGTTTTATTAAAACTACTCTGAGATGTAGGAAACCTTATTGAACTCACCTGCCACTATTCAAAATATAAAGAAGCTATAAGCCTAAAGCATATTCCCAAGAAGGAACATAACTCTTAGAATAGAACCACCTCACATTTTGTGGTTTGAATGTGACGTGTACACCTACATGTTTGACCATGTGTTCCACAATGGGGGCATTGTTTGAGAATGTAGTAGAATGTTATTTGAAGCCTACCTATTTATCAGGAGTGGATCAAGAAGACAGTCCTGGGTGGATGGAAACATCTACTTATGTTCGTCACCTGAGCACTCTGTATATTGGTCAACAGGGAGAAGGCACCTGGAGCACATGTCCTCCATGCTATACCAGCTCCCAGCTAGCTATTTTGACTGTTCAGATGCAATGAACTGATTGCTTGAACAATGAGCCTACAGCAATCTCTTCACTGTCACACTATCTATTACAGCAATGGATGAAACAAGCAAGTAACTCACCTGATAAGTTATTTTATTCTTAGCTTGGTAAGTTATTTATTCTTAGCTTATTCTGACCTTGATAATAGGTTAGCTCCATGGAGTAGTTCATTTCATTTGTACAATTAATTTTAATTTTACAGTAGAATTTTGGATAGAGGTTATAAAAGGGGAGAGGGAGGGTAATCTAGGAAATGGAGATTAGAAATGAAGTCACCAGCCAACCAATTAATCACAGCTAATGCTGATATCCTCTAGCTTTGGTTCCTGAAATTCATACAATTTCATTACTTGTAGTTATAAAAATCTGTGATTTTGTTTTGTTAAAATTATTGCAAGCTAAAAATTGATTGAAAGTGGGGAAAGTTCCTTCTAGGAAGAATTTGTCATCTCTATGGCAATTAAAATAAATATGTCAAAGTAACATGCTGATAAACACAACATAGTGGATTGTAGTCACTCTGCATCCATGTGCACCATAGGATTCAGTGCTAAACATGACTGACAAGGTAGCTATGAATTAATTTTTTCAAAATTGTCTGGCTAGGTTGATAGGTTTGGACTATTGCTGTTGTTATTTCTATCAGTTATGATAAAGAGAAATTTTATCATAATTTATTAAGATAAATATCCAGACTTTAATCCAGAGAAAATGGAAAACACTTCCAACTATCTCTTTCCCTCTGTCTACCTTAAGATTTTTTTGTTTCTTTTTTTGTTTTTATATATACCATTTTCTTCTTCCTGCCTGCTAATAATGGGCTTAGTGAATATTTGGTCTGAGAACTGTTTGCAACATTGGTGTATATTATGAGCAAAGTTTTGACTGAAGGACAGTGATCACATAAGACCAGCATGCGTTTGTTAGGTGGATAAATAAATGAGTTAATAAACTTAATACATCCATCAGGAGTAGAAATAATATATTGATATGTATGAATATCCCCATTTATTGTTATTGTCTATTTGACATTTGTGTTGCTTTTTTGATGAAAGACTAAGTCTTACTGTATAGCCAGAGGGACTTAAACTTGTGATACTGGCTCAATTCTACCTGTTCTGAGATGCCATAGCTGTTTTGTCCCATTAACTACCACTGTTGTTTTGGAGATTTTTGAGAGAGTTCTTTATAAGAGAAAATTCTAATCATACTTAAAACTGTCTTTGTTATGAAGAAAAGTCCAAAGAAAATGTAAGAAATTTGACAGCCTAGGTAATTTTAGATTCTGTATAACTATACCTAACCCTGACTAAAAACATCATTATTGAAAGTTTTATTTGTGAATAGTGTAACTGCAATATAATTTCAATGATCAACACTATCAATAATTCCCAACATAGTGCAAAAATCTAGAAAACAGATCACCTCCAAATATAATTTAAGTATTGTAAAACAAACGTTAAAGACAACTTAAAGACTAAGTGTGTGCAAAATATCAAATAGCATATGACGTCTAAAAGAGTAGCATCCTGTGCTATGATAACTATTTGAACTGAAGAACATTTCTTTTCATACAGTATATTCTGGGCATGGTTTCCCCTGTCCCAACTCCTCCTATGTCTTTTCTATCTCCCCACCTCACAAAGTCTAGACCTCTTTATTTATTTTAATAGAAAGCAAACATTAAAAAATAACCCAGAAGTAATAACTTTAAAATATTAAAAAACAATACAGGAAACATACACATAAAAACAGACCACCATCCCCTCAAAAAACACCGTGAAAACAAAAATTTAGAAATTATAATGTACACACGAAACACAAAAAAGCAAACAAAACAAAAACAAAAGTAAAGCAGCTTGAGGCAAGCAATCTACAAAAACAGTTTGTGTATGGGTGTCTGTTGGTGGGCATCAGTCTGTCCTTGAGTGTGGTGACTACACTGAAGAAAACGACTTTATCCCTTTGCACATGGGTATCAATTGCAGATAGCTTCTCAGGGGTGGAAGCTATGCTGCAATATGCAAGTTTTCCAGGGTGTCTAATTTGAAGTTTGTGTTAGAGACTTTTGCATCTGAGTCTATACTCATATTCATAAGGGTGGTCATTTAATTTAACGTCTGCTTGAAGGAAAATTCTTTTTTTTTCTTTTGGGAAATATTGGAGTACATTAAAACTTAAAGTACATAAATAAAAATAGCTTCCAATGTGATATTTTTCAGTTATTATTTTAATTTGTATTTCACTTCATTATTTAAATGCCAAGGTTTTCTTTCGATGCAAAATTATCACAAAAACATTAGAATAGTCTCTGGGGCCACAAGGTTGCATCAAACTATACATTCAAATGTGACAATATCCCACTAACAATGAAAGCTCATTTCTGGCTGGAAATGAAGATGCAAATCTTGACACTATGCAAGGTTTTGCAAGTATTTGATTTGTGATAATTCTTCTGTTTTCTATCCATTTTCTATTTCTATGGAGTTACACAAATAGTGATTAACTGCTCTAGAGGCACCTATCTGGAAGAATAGAGTTGATAATTGAGATAGACAAGAGTCTCATTTAATAGCAAACTTTATTTAGAGAATCAGAAATTAATACTAAGAATAAGGAACCATATAAATAAGGGGTAGAATCACAAGAGCAAGGCATACATGACAAAACACGATTTCAATAGAGGTATATAAAAAATAACACTAGCCAGTTGTAATGAATTATCTGTAGTAAACTCACTCCTTTCCACTACACCTGGGAGGAGCAGAAGAGCAAAATCCAAGAGAAATTCTGTGGTTTTAAGAAAATGAGTACACACGATTGTTATCCTGGTTTCTTAGAATTTATCTACAAGTGCGTAGAAATCTCCTCACAAGACTCCATTCTTGGAATGTGTTCCAACTGGTGTTCATGTGAATATGGGAGTTTTGCTGAGCTTTTGTTTCCCTTGTAGAAGTTGTCTTTGTTACTCCTACTTTAAACATTGGTATTACAACTTTATAGATTTGACTATATCATGCATAATTTTTCCACATATGGAGAGCTGATCCTGATATAGTACAGAAGTTTAATAACTTCAAGGAAATAGTATCTGAGAAACCCCTGCTCTAAAAATTTTTCACTATTTTATATTAGAACTGAATAAGAAAACTCATTGAAAACTGCAGCAATGTATTTATAAATATGTTTTGACATATTCTTTAAATCATTTTCTGTCCCTTATCCATCTTTCTTTATTTCTTTCCTTTTCATTTCTTCCCTCCCTCCTTCTCTCTTTTTTCCCTCTTTCCAAATCTTCCTTTCTTATTTTAAAAGAGCAAATCTGTTGAGCCATCGACACGCAAAGACCAATACTATACATTCTTGGAACTCAAACTTACAAACTTTTCCTATGCTGTATGTCCTGGATTTTCTGTAGTCATCATCTCACTCCCCAGTGTAGTCTATGTGTCGGGTCATCTTATAAAACATGTCACTTAAGAGATGGCAACCCTTCTCCACTGCTGGTGGGATTGCAAACTTGTACAGTCACTTTGGAAATCAGTATGGCAGTTTCTCAGGAAAGTGGGAATCAGTCTACCACAAGATCCAGCAATTCCACTCTTAGGCATATACCTAAAGTATGCATATTTATATCACAAGGGCATCTGTTCAAATATGTTTATAGCATTATTATTTGTAATAGCCAGAGCCTGGAAGCAATCTAGATGTTCCTCAACTAACAAATGGATAAAGAAAATGTGGTACATTTACACAATGAACTACTATGCATAGGAAAGAGGAAAAAAAATAACATCTTGAAATTCACAGGCAAATGGATGGAACTAGAAGAAACTATCCTGAGTGAGGTAACCCAGACACAGAAAGAAAAACATAGAATATACTCACTCATAAGTAGATACAAGACATAGAGTAAAGGATCACAAGCCTACAATCCACAACCCCAGAGAAGCTAGGAAACAAAGAGGACCCTAAGACAGAGATTCATGGACCTCCCAAGAAGTGGAAAGAGACAAGATCTCCTGAGTAAATTAGGAGCACAGGGGGAGGGTGGGAAGGAGAAAGAGGAGGGGAGGAAGTGAAATGGGAGGAGAACATGAGGGATCAGGAAGGTCAAGTTGGGGAAAGAAGAGAGAATAAGAGCAAGGAAAGAGATACCTTAATAGAGGGAGCCATCATGGGCTTATTGAGAAATCTGGTACTAGGAAAATCTCCAGGGATCCACAAGGATGACCTCAACTAAGAATCTTTCATTTCTTATAACTGTATTATCTCCTAATAAAGATAGTAAATAAAGTTTTAGTAGGAATTAAGCTGAATTCTTCCATGAAATAGCTAAAATTTTCCTTCCTACTTTGTAAGTACCCATATGTACTAAATTAAAAATACAATGTTAATGATAATCTCTTAATGTTTTCATTATTTATATGTCTGTATGAATAATATATATATGTATAATTGCAAAAATAATTATATTACATTACATTATCAGTGGACACTCTAATTTTATGTTGCCATAAAGAGTGGCCACATAGCCTAAAACCTCAATTGACAAACAAAGTGAATATAATTAGAAACCTAAGTGGAGCTCTGCCACTTTTAGGGCTAATATCACTAAGATGTCTTCTGAATCCTTGTCTAGTTTCTTTGCAGATATAAGATCTCTAATTATAACCATTAAGAAATCTGTGTTGCTTATAATGACTACATTCTCACAGGTCAATACTACTGAAGAATGTCTGAATATAAAATTATAGCCTCCCATAATGACTCCAACTGAACTCTCAGCTACAAAGTCAGTAACCTCCCTCTTAATAAACTGCTCATTGTATGTCAGGGGAGATTTTATGGGTAAATGGCTGTACTAGAACCTACAGTCAAACAACTTATAAAATAGTTGTAATGATATTAAATAAAATATCCAGACAATAAAAATTTATATAGGCATCATTTGTACATTTCTGTAATGTTATTGTTCCTATAACTGCTTAAGTCATTCCTTTTATATGTATTGAAGAAACTCCACTTTACAAACATTGAATGAGAATTTTCATTTTCTTTATATACAACTCTTCACAAAAATACTACAACAACAAAAAAATAATTTTTCTTGTGACTTGGTGGTAAAAGTTTATGCTGTAAGTTGACATAAGGTTATCATTAATTCAGTTTTACCATATTTAAATAAATTATGTTAGATGTCTAATATTAAGGCTCCTTGAATTCTAAACAATCTATAAAATTCACAGCTTTTCCACTATGAACAAATAATATTTCTTATGACATGTGGCATAGTTAGGATGAAATTCATTTTATTAATTTTGGAACTATTTTAGAAATTACTCAATCTATTTTTATCAAGAGGAATTTAATACTTAGAATTAGTTAACAACCTTAATAAAAGAGCCAAACAAGATCTTTGAGAGAAATCAGACATCCATAATAATAAGATCCATGCCTAGGAAAAGAGAGACAACAGAAGGGACCTAATGATGGATGTCCAAGACCTTCCATCTGTGATGAGTTGGAATTAGGCCAGGTCTGCTGTATGAGAGGGCAGACCAAGGTAGGGGGCAGGAGGGAAGCCAAGGCACTGTCACAATTGGTATAAAAGTTGAATTTCATTAACTTGGAGTTTGCCAGGTTGTAGTGGGAGTGTTACTGCCTATGTGTTTTCCTGTACCAATTTTAACAAAATAAACCCACTGGTGATGTGCATGTTCAAGGTCCTTACAAGTGGAAATGCTAGATGGAGTTCTTCTGCAGAAAGCATTCCTGGAGGTAAGGTGAATTGCAGAGCACTGTAAGAGGACGTTTTCCCTCCTGAGAAGGAAAATACTTGTTAACAGAGCCTTAGATTTTGATATTATGCTTACTCTTCAGGGATCCAGTTTGATCTCACTGTTGCTGACATTAAATCTCTTTGACTATGGCATTAATAGACAATGCAGCTGTTATTTTTCGATGCTCTGATACCCTTCCAGCGCTTTGAAAGACCAATCCCATATTTACAGTTCTAAAACCTCTAAATCATTTCATTTTCATTATAAAATAACAATTAATTATGAATACTTCCTTTCACTCCGTTATTCCACTAATGACTATATTTTCCCATCAACTACTGATGCCTAGCACCTTCCTTTTGTTTATGTTAAAGCCTCTTGGCTGTGTTGAATTTATTGTACAAAGTCATACTCAGGAATTAAGAAATTCACTAATAAAATATTGAAAAGAGATACCATAATAATTTAAATAAGTTTACAATTGTTATTGGATAACACTCCTAGTTATTCCTGGTAACATGCTGTTATGTTGAGACCATGAGCCAGGTTTTAGGCATACCTGATAATTACAAAATTCTAATTGGAAATACTAGTTCTAGACACACTTTCCAATTACATTGTGACCAAAATTTGTGTTGTAAAGTGCAATACTGAATATCAAGTGCCAATGTTAATAAAAGTCAACTCTCAATGCCCCCAAATTCCTACCTCACATAGTCAAAAATGTACCCACACTGACACTGTGTTTCAACCTTACACCAGTAATTATAACTGTGTCCAAATCTAGTGCTCAAATCAGTTAATAGTCCCAGAGACATTTTCAAATGAGTTATTAAAATTTGTTGCATAATTCACATTTACAATGGAACAATTTCTTCCTAAATGTTCATTTTATAAGCATTTGTTTTACTTTAATGGATTTTTTGCTTATCATGGAATAATATATTGATAAATCATATTATTAATCATATTACCAACATTACTATTTTTTGTAAGTCTTACTATTTTTTTTCTCAAAATACATTACAGGTACTTATCATCAAGTATTTAAAAGGGATTTAATCAATATGAAAGAGGGATAAAATAAAGAGCACCTCATGCCTACCTTTTATGAAAATCAAAAGCAATGTTTTTTTCATTATATTCTAAATTTTGTTATTAATATCATTTCATAAATCAAATTTTAGAATCAAAACTTAAATTTCAAAGATTATTTTGTCTTTATTTTTTGAGTAATACTAGTTAGATTTCATGTGCAGAAATTTTTTTTAAGTATCTGCCAGATATTTTATATATGTAATCAGGTAGCTATTATAATTCTGGATAATTCCATAAATGTTACCCCAATATTTTAGTATATGTGTATATATTTATATCAAGTTACTATAGAGTAGCTCTAATTATTCTTTTATATTTTGTATGTTATCTGTGAATATAGTATCCGTTTAATGAGTTTCATGAAACTGCGTTGTCAAATTCTATACAGAGTCTGCTTTGAAATTACATTGAAGGAAAACAATTATTCTGTGAATCTCTGGAAACACAATTGTATATTTAAATAAGACCAATTATAGAAGCATTATCTGTTGTATGCACCACTATTGTCTTTGCCTTGGAAAGATGTTTCAAGCATTCCTCTTCCCTTTCTAAACATGATTTCAAATTTAAATTTGTTTTATGTTCACATTTTGTTTGTTTATAAAGATGAATGAGAAATATTTTGCCTAAAGTGAATTGTTTACAATGCAGTTGATATTTGTAAGAATGTCCTATTCAAACCACCAACAATTTCTGCGTTCTTATCAATATATAAAAATCTAAGATACCAATACTTAAAATCTCAGATATCTTGCTTCTAAATATAGAAACAAAAAACCAAAACAACAACAACAAAAGAGGAATTTAAAGAGGTGCACTAGTGTGTACTTCCTCATTTAGCAACTTACATCATACATTCATATATCCCTTGTGATTCTATCCTTTATACCTACATGCAATGACAGAGTCTAAAGCTAGTGCTGTCCTATTTATGTACATGTATGAAATAACTGATGTATTACCTAAGGTTCCTCCATCTAGTATGCACATGCAGTCTTCACTCAGTCACCAAGGTCACAACTTCAAGTTAATGATCAATTGCTCCTGTAGAGGCAGCTTCTTTGCCACACAGACTCAATGATTGATGGACTCCTTCGAAATCATCACATTCACAGTGACCATGTGACACTGTGATATGTCTGTGGCTGCCATTTCCTAGACTTGATGCCCAAGGGTGTAAATCTATATTTGTCTGAGATTTCTGTTGAAACATTTTTCTTCCCTTTATTATTTTTGTCAGTGCTAATTCCCCAAAGAAAAGAAAAAAGCTCATCCCTTCAACAGTTATCAATCATCTCCATCTCAATACCACTGAACTGTCAAGAGTTTATCTCTAATATCCATGCATGTTATAGTACATATACTGTCCCCCAAAGAAGCCTCACTAATTACATTTGCTTTTGATTCTATTATGATTTTCTATTGTCAGCAAATATCCTACTGTATCACACAAGTAATAAATGTACACTAGCAATTGTTCTGATATGGATTCATTCATGCATAATAAAAGTTCATTGACTCAAATGATTTATTTTCCATGTATCGATATTTTTTTTTTTGTAGAAAATTGCTGCTATACAGGAAGTATTTTGAAAGAAACCCACAATTATAAATATGGCCTGTAAATAACTGTAGATTATTTAACCATAAAATAAATGCTCTACATTTTAGTTTTTGCAAAATTGTGTTAACAATATATATGATGGAAATAATTTAAGAATTGTTTTAAGTTTTTGTATTTATTTGTTTTTAAATGTTCATTTGTATCACTTTTAAATTTTCATTTTCAATAGTTAAATATATTCTTGGTAATTTTCATACATGTATACAAGAAATATGATTTATCTCTACTCTCCATTATGTCCCTCCAACTTCAACAATTTACCCCATTTCACAGCCCATTTGAACTTCATGCCATGATTTTATTTTTTGGGAGTAATTCAGTAAATCCAATTAATACTTCCCCTACATTGCATGGTCAAACACACCTGTATGGGCATTCATTAGCTGTCTATGATATAGTTTTCTAAATGTATTTATGTGAAAGTTTAAAAGACTAACATTAAGTAGAACAGTGATAAAGTAAATTTTAAAGGAACTAGAATAGTGAGGAAATATCATAAAGGATTATCGTCAACATGGCTGAATAAACAAGACCTAACCAGCACCAATAGACATGCTAATATGGGTGCAATAAAGCACAGGAGGATTCAAATTACATAAAGAACTATAAGCAGGCAATTAATGAATCTTGATGGATGGGGAAATAGTCTTCCTCATGAATGTATGCACAAATTAGTTTATCTCATGAATAGCAAATGATCATTGGAAGCATATGTATAGAAGTAACATTATACAGATTGTGCAAATGTTATCAATTTACATATTTATGAATATTTTACATAATTATATATATACATATACATATATATATATATATATATATGTGTGTGTGCCAACAATTAAAAAAAGAGGCCAATTATTTGAAAGAGAACAAAGCAGCAGTTTATGGCAATGTTGGAAGCCAGGAAAGGGAAAGTGAAGGGAAAAAAAAAAAATCATGAACTTAAAAAAAAAAACTTTTCTATAGAACCACAATATTGACAAATATGGCACAATAACTGAGGGTAAAATACTGGCATGCATACTTTGGCAGTAACCAATAACTTCCTAACTTGACTTAAAACAATGTCAACCATAGGAAAACCAACCTTGGTATTAAAATCTTAGTCAATGCTCAGTGCTAGTGAAGTCGTGGATTTTGGAAAAGACTCTATCTACATCCATCATTTACTAAGCAGTATAATCCCTTACAATGATTTAAACATATCTGTAGCTAAAGAAGCCCTTATTGCTCTCCAGAAAAATAATAGTCCCAATGAATATATCTACAAAAACTCACTTCAGGCTCATTCAAAATTACAAAGAGGAAACAAAAAAACTATGTGAACCACCATATCTTAGATTGTTTGGTGCGGTCATTTTTGTAGGTTTCTGGACATTTCCTTAGTGCTAGATTTCACTTTTAAACCTATAATGGCTTCCTCTATTATGGTATCTCTTTTCTTGCTCTCCTCTATTCTTCCCCCAACTCAATCTTCTTTCTTACTCATGTTCACTTCTCCCCTCCTATTCTCCTCTTCTCTTTGTCCTATCTCCCTCTCCCTTCACCTGTCCCTGCTCCCAAATGGCTCATGAGATCTTGTCCCTTTTCCTTTATTAGACATACATATTATTATATATGTCTCTCTTAGAGTCCTACTTGTTTCCTAGCTTCTCTGGCAGTGTCGACTGTAGGCTGGTGATCCTTTGCTGTATCTCTAAAATACATACATGAGGGAGTACACACCATGTTTGTCTTTTTGTGACTGGGTTACCTCACTCAGGTTGGTTTCTTCCAGTTCCATCCATTTGCCTTTGAATTTCAAGATGTCATTTTTTTTTCCTGCTGTGTAGAATTCCATTGTGTAAATGTACCATGTGTGCTCTTATTGTTCTGTCTCTACTCTAATAATCCTGTCTTATTTCTAACTTCTCCATCTTCCTCTAGCTTCTTCTCCATTCCAGTCTCCCCTCCTTCCCTCCCTCCCTCCCTCCCTCCCTCCCTCCCTCTCTCTCTCTCTCTCTCTCTCTCTCTCTCTCTCTCTCTCTCTCTTCTTCTACAGTATTGTATGTAAAAGTTTCCAACTGATATACACCTAAAACCAGCAGTTCTCCAGCTCTAGCCAGGTGCAAGGCTGGAGTTTTTCAGCGTCATTGAAACATAAAGTTTTACACAAAGCAGTAACTGTTAGTCTTTTATGGCTTGAGGTAGAAGTGGCTAAATCTATAAGAACTAGAGGAAAAGGCAGTTAACTAAATGAAAAAGCAACTAATTTAGTAGGAGAATCTAAAAGGGGAATACATGTACTTTGTTATTTTCTTTAAGGGACTGGGGACTAGGCAAATAAACTAAAAATCAAAAACAGTGAAAAACAGGAGCAAGGAAAGAATCATCTTTAAGGATTTGCTTTATGGTTAATGTAAGGTTAGCACCAAACAACACTTCCCTATCTATTGGCAGAGTGAATCCAGGACATTTTTGTTCTCTATCTCTCTGAGAGCTATGGTTCAACAACTTTATACATGCTGTACTTCTTATCATTATCATTGAGCATCTGTGGATGTCTTAATTGAGGTCTTATTTGCCTGGACACTAGCACTGAACAACTGTCTGCTAAGAAAGATAATTGCAGGGGACAGACTTCTAAGTTGATACACAGACCTGGTTGGAAGAGTAAGGGTTATGACTGTGATTACTTTATTGCTAGAATTGTGTACTGCTAAGAGGAGTCATCAAATATACCAATGTGCACAAAAATTAATTAATATACTACTAGGGTTTATGGGTTGAATCCCACCATAGAAGAGGAGTGCAATGGCTTCATGGGGAATTTACAGTAAGGTTAGTGACAATGCATAAAGCAAGCTTTGCCACCACCCTGAGTGTGGGCCTCCTCTGTCACAGTGTGTGATCAAGGTGGGTTAATACTATGATTTTGTCATCTGAGTTCTTACTGCATAATTCTTCAGTCTGTAACAGATTCCTACTTTCAGTGTAGCATTTCAAATATCATGACAATGTTTTGGAAGAAAGATTGCACTTAAGTAGTTAAACTGTTGTAGCAGATTTCACTTTACAAATTGTGACTTCTTCTAATGTGATTTTTTTTGGATTACTTTTGAGCATCGTTTGTAATATAGTAGTATCTCCTGCACTTGGCTTTTCAACAGTTACAATGTGATCAGTCACACACTTATGGAATACTAAAATTTACCCATTACAAAAGAATCCAAATATAAAACTAAATATGAACAGATTGCTTATTTTTTGCAATGGTTTATTTGTGTTTATGTATACATTGCCTATCTGTCAGTGTGTGTCTATTACATATTGTGGGAGGTTCTGGGGTGGCTGGAAGGGGATGCCAGATTTTCTGAAAGAGGTTGCAAGCTGGTGTACTGGAAACCAAACTTGGGTTTTCTGAAAGGGCAACAAGAACTCCTAATTGCTGAATCATCTTTCTATCCATACCCATATTTCTCATTCTTGAAAGTTTCACAGTAGAGATGGAGCTATTTCATAAGCCTCAGTATTCCTGAGGAACTACTGACAGTTAAACATTGCTAAGCCACATGAAATAAACTTCATTACCAATCTCCTTACTAGTTATGAGCCTTGATATTTAGACTTTCCAGGATGTAGAACTCTGAATTCAAACCAAGGTTTCCCTTCATGTTAAGATTATGAGTCTAGAAATTTGCTATATTGACAAATGGGGTATAAAGGATAAGATAGTTTCATAGAAGCTAAAGCAGAAAGTAACATAGTTTACAGTGGTGAATGAGATGGAACATAAAACTGATATAGGCCAGAATTATATGATATTCAGGGTGAATTAATTGTTTATGCTTATATTCATCAGGTAGTACAGAGCCTACATTAAATTCATATGTAGAAAATAAATGTAGAATAATATATATAATTCATATAATTAATATATATATATATATATATATATATATATATATAGATTGCTGTTACATATATGTATGCATATGTATATAAGTAAAAGACAAAATATCAGGGAGTTTTTTTGTCAGATTGTATCTCCTAGAAACATCAGATGTTACCCCCATAAAGAAAGTCTCACCATTATGACTGTCTAAAAATGAGCTGAATAGGGACAAGAGCAAAAGATATCCTAGAGAGGAATGAGATTGGAGTATGGAATAGCCCAGGAAACTTCAGTGCTATACAAACAACTCTAAGTGCACGCTTTTATGCTGAACCATATTTTAGATTCTGTCTCTATATGTATGAAACTATATGTATAGAGAAATATTATGCACTAAAATAAGAAAACTGGGTAGAAAAAAGAAAAAAATCATTATGGAATTCAGAGATGTGCCAAAGGGAGCAAAAAAAGAAGGGAGAAAATTTACAAAAGACAAAGAAATATAATCACATCAGAAAATGGTTTAGAATTGCAAGGTGTTTAAACAGAGTTGGCTAACAACATTGCTTTATTTAATTTTATGCTGCTAGATGTATAGAGAGATTACTATGACAGCTGACTGTTAGGTCTTGGGAAAACAAAAGAATATATATATATAAATATATATATATATATATATATATATATATATATATATATATATAGTATATTTAGACTAGTAAAAGAACAGACATATAAGTTGGAAGTCAAGAAAGTACTATATTATTCTACTGGATAGATATGATAAGCTATTTCAATATTCTTTCTCTTTCAAATAAATCTCTTCCTAAATATGAAACATATAAGGGCTGCTCTTCAGTGGACTGTTGTAGAAACTCATATATTAGATGTGTAAACATACTGGTGGAGAAGGGAATAATTTTATACCACATGATGAAAATGTTGGATTTTGTCTCCTAGTTGTTAAAGTCTTCTTGGATTTGCTTTTATAAAAATTCCTACTGGATAGAACTATGATAAACCTCTGGTACCAGAAACATTTTACAATCTTCAAACATTAGTCCCTACAGAGAGGCTTCCCTTCCTAGAGAGCAAAATGCAGATGATACTGGCAAGGCATATTTATCAGAATATAAACAGAACCATGTCACAGACATTATACAATCAATAGTTATGTTTCAGCAAATTCACATCGGCAGCATTTCGATGTAATGGCCATAGTGCCTCCAGCAACATGTTACATCAGGGAGTGAAGAACTCAAATGCTAAGAATAACTGAGTATGACAAATATTCAAACAACCTAATCAAATTGTCTTGTTACCTTTTCCTATTCATTAATATTATTGAATTTCAAGTTGCTCAATATCAGAAGAGTTTGCACAAAGTGAGTTAAGAAAGGAAATTGTAGAAGTTATTTTATAGTAATTACTTCAAGAATTAGTATAGAGGGAGAAGGTAAACAAATTACTATGTAACTCATGCATTCATTGCGCTTGCAAATATCTACTACAATGCTTTGCATGGCATATCCACCAAAGCCTGTTTTCAATTGATGAATTTCCTTCATAGTTTGGGTCCAGTGGAAGCTTATCAGTGTGGAGTACCTACTTTAAGGTGCATCACTTGAGCACTATCTCCATTCAGTAATGTTTTCCATGTCAGTATGCCCCAGGGGACATCAATTATCTTATGCCACTCATCTACACTTTAAAATGAACTCCCTCGTACCTTTCTTTGCTCTCTTGAAATTCATGAACATGACAAAATAAAGTATACTTCTATGGTTTTCTCTATCATGTATGAGGTATTAACTGTTTGTCATCATCTTTCCTTAAGGTTTTTAATTGATCATTTGGGAATTTCACATCATGAGCTTCAAACTCACTGATTTCCCCATCCTCCTGTCCTCCCTCCCTCAGTGAAAGAAATAATATGAAAAAAAAAAAAGAAAGGAGAAAAACAAAGAGACAAAAACAAATGTGTCTGCTTTGCATTGACCATATACTCACTGTTGCGTGGTCAAACTCCCTGTGGCTGGCACCTTATAGAAAAATGAGCCCATCTATTGTACAGGGCTGCACTTCAGCATCCTTATCACAATTTTTTTTTCCTTTTTTAAATTTAATTTTATATAACAAAGTCCAATTAAATGAAAACAAACATTTATACACAATATTTGGGAATTTGGGTGTCATTCTTTCCAAACTACTTCCTGCTGGTAAGGGGCACTGTCTTGGGGGATTCGAAGAAGATTCAGATATCCTAGCTGTAGTCTGTAGGGCTGTTTTGTCCAGCTGTTTTGAATGTAGGATCACCTCATACACTGTTTCAGGCGGTCTGGCATGATCAAACCACATTAGTCTAGAAGGAATCCACATCTTTTTCATTTTCTGTGGAAATAAAAATAGAAATCCTTTCCCCAGTAACTTGTCCTTCAACTTAAATTTTGGAGTCAAAGCATTTTTTTTTTAATTTATTATTTTACATGTTGATCCCAGTACCTTCTCCCTCCCTCCCTCCCTCCCCCCAGCCCTCCCTCCCTCCTTCCCTCCCTTTTACCCTCTCTGCCCTCTCACATGTACTCTAAACACCCTCCTCCCCACACCCCAATTCCATATGTAGGGGAATGCCATCAAGTTGGGGTCATGTAGGTCTGACAGGTCCTGTGAAGTAGGGACTAGGGCTTCTCTCCTGTCTCTAGATTAAGGCAGTTATCCCTCCATGGGGGATATGTTTGCAAAGTCCTTTTGTGCACCAGGGATACATCCTGGCTCCACTGTCTGAGGTCTCTTAGACTGCTCAGTCCTTCTGGCTGAGACCCATATTCAGGGGGGGCCTGAGTCAGTCCCATGCTGGCTTCCCAGCTATCAGTCTAGTGGCTGTTAGCTCCTTCTTGTTCAGGTAAGCTGTCTCTCTCTCTATGTGTTTCTGCCGCATGGTCTTGTCCTCTCCATCTGCTTCTGGGTTCTAGTTCGACTCAGTGTTTATGTATGGGTGTTTGCTCCTATTTTCAACAGGCATTAGTTTAGGGCTCCATGGAGAAGTTAGTTGTTGATCTCACTCTCCGGGAAGGGCATTTATGATAGCCTTTCCACGGAAGCTGAGATTGTTAGTTGGGAGCAGTCTTGTAGTTCTCTCGACCTTTCTTTGTGTTCAACTTTATCTTCAAACCAATATTGGCTCCCTCTTTTATGCCTAATCACAATTTTTAAGACTTCTCTTTGAAGGCCTCTGTCTGGGCGATTCTTACATTTCTATTCCCACATGGAAGAAGCCTTTTGGGTTTTTTTTTTTGTTTTGTTTTTTTTTTTTTTTTTTTTTTTTTTTTTTTTTTTGTAGAAAGCAGGAGACCATTACAAAACAACATTTGTTTTGAGCATATATTCAATTCAGAGAACAACTTACTATGGGGTTCCTGACACCAGTTGGAAATCTATAACACATCCTCTACAACCAAAGCTCGGGGAACATCATAGAATAGGATGGAAACATAGAAAATGAGAAGAGCCAGAAGACAAAGATGAAACATCTGCTGATAGTGTCTTCTACGTATAACCGGGAAGATGAACCCAGAAAATCATAAAAGCATGGTTGCCAACCAAACCAGTACAAATGCCACTAGTTGAAATGCCAAAGTGGATGAGAGATTTTTTTTTATATGGTAAAGAAACACCAGCACCTCTAGAAGATATTACGGCAATTGATGGTTTCTGAAAGAGGAAGAACCAGTCTTCTTCAGGAGAGAGCACCACCTGATGGAGTAGTCAATAATGACCAAACATTTGTTAGCAAAAATTGTGATTTCAGCATGATTAAGTAAAAAAGAGACCATGAAAAGGAATGATAGAGATAATGTGAGGGATTCAGAGGAAGGAGAGTGAGTAGGGGAAATGGTATGAATAACTATTAATAGAGACAACATTGAACTTAAATAATTCTATAATCTACACATATAAAGACTTTAAATTATTTATTTAAATCTCATTTATATCGACAATATTTATAATTCTAGTTTGAAGACTTCCAATACAATTGTGTATTCAAATCAAAACTCCTAGATACAGTACAGAGCTGTAAATTTTGCTTTTTACTTTGAAAATTCTTTCTGACAATCTCTCCCATAATTAGATTAATTTATTGATTTTGTGGTTTTATTAAATTATTAATACCCATGTGCCTACTATTTAATGGTTGTCTTTTGCATTTCTCCAGTCATTTTTTTTTACATTTATTTTTACTCATCATGAAATTTTGTACTCATTGATAAGAAACGGTCAAAACTCCACACAAATGTAGCATCTGGAAACTAATATTTAATTTTATATCCCTATTAATTTGGCCATTTTATATACTTCATATAAAACTTGCAAGTAGCAGAGATTTTCATAAAATCTATGAAAGTACTTATTAACAATGTATTAAAACTTAAACACTTGTTAAGAAGGGTATCTCTCAAGTTCAAAGCTCTGACAGGAACTAAGTTAATAAAGAGGACTAGGACTAAAACTCTGCCATAGAGCACTTTCTCACCAAGCACAAGGCCCTGAAGTAATTTAAAACCCTCAAATTAATAAGTAATGAACACATTTTTGTTGGATTCCTCTTGAATTATTATGGATAATAAATGAATGACAGAGTGGTCATATCATAGCTAGTACCTACTTAGTGATTCTAGCATAAAATATTTTCACTGACTATGCTATTATATTTCATGGAAAAGAACAAACAAAAACTTACTTTCTTATGGTCAATTAGTTGTATATGTTCCTATGCCTTTTGTAAGCTTATTTGTAGAGTTCTTTTATAAATAGTATAGAGTACCTTCCTTATAATACATATAAATAATTTATAAATAACATAGAGTACCTACTTATATCAGTCTTCTTAGTAGGTGTTGTGGATGAGATTGATAAAGCTTTTGGTTTCATGAAGAACATATTCCATTATTGGAGTAAGTCACAGATAATAAGTTTTAATTGTTTGTTTTTATATATAAGCTTTCACTAGTTACCAGTGGCTGACTTTGTCCTTGTAAACCAGGATGCCTACAAAATTCATAGAGATCTGCCTGCCTCTAATCCTGAAGTACTCAGTTTAAATGTGTATCACCACATAAATGTGACTTTTATGGAAAAATAGAATGTATGTTATAAATTGAAATGGCAGTGAGTTACAAAAATTCATTAAATTATTATTCACCCTATATAAAAGGGTAGCACAATGTCTTACAAAAATTAAACTACAGTATTTTAAAAGATACAAAAATAGTCTGCGCATTTGTGGCATACACCTTTAATCCCAGCAGAGGGGACAGAGGCAGGTGGATTTCCTTAATTCCATGTCCTGCCTGGTCTAATTACAGGGCAGGTCCAAAGCAATACAGAGGAAACCCTGTCTCGAAATATATTACACACACACACACACACATATATACACATATTTTCAATTTATACTATATGTTGCATCAGCCACTATACTGTAGAAAATGTGGAGATGGTGATTGAAATGGGGGAAAAAACATGTAACTTATTTTAATACATTCTTTAGAAATAATTTTGTTCCCTTGCTTTAAAAATACCAGCAGAAATTTGTAGTCTTTGTTCTAATTGCTCTCTAGCCCTTGTTACTCTTATTGGTCTCCCAGGAAGAATGAGCTGTTAAGCAGAGGTGGGGTGATTGGTGCAATGTTTTATGGAAGCCACTGGATAAAAAGAGCTATAGGCTATGACCTTATTACTTAATTATAAGTGAGCCATGCTTGAACCCAATCTCTAGTCAAGAAAGAGCCATATTTTATTCATTATTCTAGCTAGAATAGATAAAATTAATTTTTAAGAATCAGAGACTAGCACCTAAGGGAATGGTACTCATAAATTTTTCACTCTCCACAAGGAATATTCATTGAGTTCAGGTGCATTATTGTACACTACTTTATTAGAGACCATCATGAATGAAAAAAAATATGAATCATTGTTCTGTGTGTGGATGTAGATGTGAATAAATATCTGTACTTGTATAAATAGTCTTTGAGTGTTTAAAATGGATTGAGGTGAAACACTGGAGGGAATAAATGGTTCTTAGGGGAATTATATCACTAAAATTTTTCCTTTGTAGAAAGCATTTTTCTACTTCTACACTGACATCCTCTTGCATATAACTTCAGCAATCGTTTTAGATACATATGTTATTAAAAAACAAACATCCCCAGGTGAATTCTCTCATTTTTAAAATGTTTATGATAAAACACTCCACTTTTTGTTACTTAGTACCTTCTCCCTACTCCATAAAGTGGGAAGAAAGATGAAAATTCAAATAAAGATATGCATTACTTAATGTCTTTCAAAGCAAATGAGATGTAATATTTTGCTAAATGTGCACTTTGAGATGACATTTGGAATAAGTTTGCTTCCTGATTTCTCACTGAGGGTGATACGATTTGTGGAAAAGTGCATTTTAATTAATATGCCTTTAATAAAATCTTCTTTCCAAAAATGGTCCTGTCCCTGTTCTAAAGAGCTAGATAGAACAATCTAAAAAGTACATATAAACTAGAAAAAAAGAAAGACATCTGCTTTATTAACGTAACATTTTAATTACTTAATTTTCTCTTTAAGAGAAAATCTTGACTGATATTTTATAATTGTACTAAATTAAAATGTTTGTGATTGACATATTTTAAAATTCAGATTACTCTTTGAATATACCACAACTTTAAAAAGTGTAGAGGACTGTTTATGTTTTAATCCAATGTTGTACCTTGGAATATCTATGAAATTTTCTGAGACTAATAAAAAAAGATTTCTATACAATTCATTTTATAAGACTATATTGACCCCTTTTAAGTAATACAATGGCATGAACAATACAGTTCCTATTATCATTTTGAAAGATCAGAATTTCAAATGAAGAGAGGAAAAGATGCAAAAAAGACTCCCCTGCATTTTAAATAAAACTGAACAAAGGATTCATTAAATAGTGGAAGTCAAAAGAACTTTATATGTATAAAATATATAAACACTTATAAATATTTTCTGATATATATACATATGAATACATGTTACATGTTACATATATATACATATATACATCAGATATGTGTGGACATTTCTTTATGTACACATTTTTTAATTTTTGAGATTATAAATTAAATACACTTCACTTTTCCTTTGTCTCTCTACAAACCCATATATTTTTCAGCACTGTTCTTGAAATCCATGGCTTCTTTTTCACTTACTGTTCTTGCATGCAGTTATGTAAATGAATATACATATTTCTTAATATAACCTGTTCACCCCATATAATATTATTTTGTCACTTGACAACAAATTGATTTTGTCTTCTCTGAAGGGGTGGTCACCTATGCTTCACCCAGCTTTCCTCAGTTGCCTATAGTTCTTAGAGTAGAGTTGATGCCTTGTGGGATTTTCCCATCCAGTTTGGCATGTTCATAATAGTTATGTGTAGTGAAATACCCACTCTGCCCGCACCTGTAGGACTAACCAAGCACACTGGGGCATGGACACAGTTGCAGAGGTGACTTGTGTGAGGCTAGGTCTGTGGTCCTAGACCCGAGCTCTCTCTCTCTTGTTTCCAGTCGGGTCATGGAGAGCAACCTATGTGTGGATCCTTGGAGCTGGAATATGTAGGTCATTGGTTTCTATTGTAAGTGACTTCTCCCCAGAATAAAATATATAACCCATATTTATCCTTGTCCCATGTATCTTAATCTGTGCAATATTCGTTATCCTTACTCATCTTTCATTAGAGCAACATGTTGGTAAGAATTTATGGGTAAAGCTTCTGAAGTTCCCAGGAGACAATTTCCTGCAAACTCTGATTCTCCATCTCTTATAATTTTCCAACCTCTTATGAAATGTTGCCTGAGCTTTAGGTGAAATATTCTTATATCAAATAGGCGTGGGTAGCAGGTGGTCAACTGAAAGCAGGAGAGAGAGAGAGAGTGAGAGAGAGAGAGAGAGAGAGAGAGAGAGAGTGAGAGAGAGAGAGAGAGCAAGAGGAGGCAAGAGAGGGAGCAAGAGAGAAACCAGAGAGAGAGAGTGGCATGCTTGGCATGTTTGCTTTAAAAGGGGGGGGTTGTGCATGTGTAACTGAGTCCTCTGGCAGCCAGGTAAAGCTTGAGCTGCCAGGTAAGGCTGACTTAGTGATGGCAAGGCCATGAGCGTTCCTCCCATCATCGGGCGGGGGTCAGCTGGCTGCTAGTTCCTAACAGAGGGAGTAAAAATTTCTGCACAAATTGTATGTGTCTATAGGATGTTATTTCTTTTACGAATTAGTCTAGGTATAGAATAACTTTCTGACATATGGTAACTTCCAGTTCAATCTTTTAAAAACATTCAGACAACTTTTCAAAGCAGCTGAGTTATTTTATATTCCCACCAGAAATACGTACAATTCTTACTTTTTCCATATTCCTGGCAATAGTTACCATTAGAGATTTTTTCCCCATCATCATTATTTCTGTTAAAAAATAGTAACAATCTGCATCCAATAATATTTAATGATATTAATTTTTATATTTTTGTTTTAATTTGGGATACTACAAAGCTAGGATCAAACTATACCCAAAACCTTGTTCATGGTATTAGTGGATAACTATGTTCCTTTCTACCTTGTAGAAAAACGTCAACCGATCTTTCTGCTTTTTTTTTTCAATTACTTTTATATTTATATGTGTTTGTGTTTGGCTGTGTACACAAAAATACATGCACACACACATGCACACAATTCTCAGTTTGTTTAGTGTTGCTTGATTATGATTTCAGAGATAACAATTTGGCTTTAGCTAAATGCCTCATTTACCTATCCCTGGGGAAGATTAGTTCTGCCCTTCTCAACTGTCATGAATTAATTACAGTTCTTTATCTAGGTGTGGGGCTCCATGAAATTCTCGATTTCTACATTAGCATTTCTATTGGTTGTTGTAAATGGTTATATCTTATTTGGTGGCCATGTTATTAGGCATCGGTAGTGTTACTTCCCTGTCATTTCCATGATATATAATCTCACACAATTGTTTCATTTATTGCAAAATAATTAAGGTCAATATTATGGTATGTATATTTTCCCTCTTGTTTAGGTATTGTGCTTATATAGCTCATTTAGAAACATAATATATAATTTAGTACAGATTATAGTTAACTATGATAGTCAAAACTTAGAATTAAGTAAGGTTTTCAAGATGTATTTGAAACAGATAAGCATTCTTAAACCTAACAAAGACCTACAGAATATGGCAAATAAAATGATTTAGGGTTTTTCTTAACGGTGAGACATAACTGCTCCTGGCAACACCACCTTCGTCAGAAAAGAAGATGGACATTGAAGAAACACATTATGGAGTTTGCTTTCAATATTGTAAGACTAGCCAACTGGGCAAAATACTGTGCTTGTCTGGAATGTTCAACTTTATGCTGTATAAACTGGACATGCAACCCACAGGAAAATGACTGCTGGACATTGCTACAGGGTTACTGCTTAATGGAAGAGTCTGCCTGAAAGTCTACAGGACACAAAGAAAAGTAACTGACAAACTGTCAATAAGGTGGACAGTTTAAAGTTTCCTGATTTCCTGATTTGCTGAGGAGTCTGCCAGATGCACTATGGCCTATAGGGTAAAGATAAAATTTACAGAAGAACGTCAAGTGACTGACCAGGTAGCAAGATGTCTTTTTCTGTCATTTCTAGAGTACATATACTATTCTTCTTTAGTCTTTGTTGGACTTGAAGATAGATAGCTATGGTTTTAGTTTTCCTTAGTTGGGATTAAAGATAAGTTAGATACAGGATTTTAGACTCACTAAGATAGGACTGATGACAAAATATTTTCTTTAAATCTTGCCAAATGTTAATGGACTAAATGTTGTTAACTATGGTACTTATTTGATAACTGTTCTGTTATATATTTCCCTATGTTAAGATTAAAACCCTTCTTTTTATTATAGACAGAGAAGAGGAGATGATGGGAGATGTTATTCTGTAAACATGTTTCTCTTATTGGTTAATAAATAAAGCACTATTGGCCAATAGGAAAGCAAGATAGATGGGACTCTTCAATACTGTACATTAAGTTCTAGCTAAAGCAATAAGACAAGAAAAGGAGATCAACTGGATCCAAATTGGAAAGAAGTCAAAATTTCTCTATTTGAAAGTGATATAATGGTTTACATAAGTGACCCAAAGGTCTCTACTGGGGAACACCTACAGCTGATAAACACCTTCAGCAAACTAGCAGGATAAAAGATAAACTCAAAAAAAAATCAGTAGCCCTACTTTTTTCAGATGACAAAGGGGTTGAGAAAGAAATCAGAGAAACATCACCCTTTACAATAGCCACAAACAACATAAATTATCTTGGGCTAACACTTATCAAACAAGTGAAAGACCTATATAATAAGAACTTTGTGAATTTAAAAAAAGAAAGAAAAGAAGATAACAGAAAGTGGAAGGATCTCCCATGCTTTTGGATAGGTAGGATAAACATAGTAAAAACAGAAATATTGCCAAAAGCAATGTACAGATTAAATGCAATCCCCATTAAAATCACAGCAAAATTTTTCACTGACCTTGAAAGGATAATAATCAACTTTATATGGAAAAACAAAAGGCCCTCATAGCCAAAACAACCCTGTACAATAAAAAGAACTTCAGGAGGCATCACCATCCCTAACATTAAGCTCTACTACAGAGCTATAGTCCTGAAAACAGCCTGGTATTGGCACAAAAATAGTCAAGTAGATCAATAGAATCAAATCAGAAATACTTATATTAACCCACACACGTAGAACGGCTGGTTTTTGACAAAATGGCTAAAAGTATACAATGAGGAGAGGAAAGCATCTTCAACAAATGGTGCTGGCACAATTGGATGATGGTGTGTAGAAGAATGCAGATAGACCCATGTCTATCACCCCACATAAAACTCATGTCCAAATGGATCCAGCCACACTGAATTTCTTAGAAGAGAAAGTAGGAGCTACCCTTAAACAAATTGGTATAGGAGACCACTTCCTGAACATAACTCCAGGAGCACAGACACTGAGATCAACAATTAATAAATGGGACTTCCTCAAACTTAGAAGCTTCTGTAAGGACCCAGTTGACAAGACCAAATGGCAGCCCACAGACTGGGAAAAGACTTTCAACAATTCTACATCTGACAAAGGGCTGATCTCAAAAATATACAAACAACTGAAGAAACTAGTCAACACAACACCAAATAACCCTATTAAAATATGGGGTACAGAACTGAAGAATTCTCAATAGAGGAAATCAAAAAGGCTGAAAGACACTTAAGAAAGTGCTCCACATCCTTAGCTATCAGGGAAATGCAAATCAAAACAACTGTAAGATACTATCTTACTCTTGCCAGAATGGCTAAAATTAGAAACACCAATGACAATTTATGCTGGGAGGATATAGAGAAAGGGGAAAACTCCTCCACTGCTGGTGGGAGTGCAAACACATACAGCCATTTTGGAGATCAGTATGGCTGTTCCTCAGGAAAATGGGAATCAGTTTACCACAGGACCTGGCAATCCCCCTCTTAGGCATATACCCAAATGACCCACATCCATGCAACAGAGACATGTGCTCAACTGTGTTCATAGCAGCATTATTTGTAATAACAAGAACCTGGAAGCAATCTAGATGCCCCTCAATTGAAGAATGGATAAAGAAGATGTGGAACATCTACACAATGGAATACTACTCTGTGGAAAAAACAATGGAATCTTCAAATTCAAAGGCAAGTAGATGCAATTTGAAGAAACCATCCTGAATGAGGTAACCACTCACAAAAAAGTAACATGGTATTTACTTGCCCATATATGGATTTTAGACCTAGATCAAAGGATCACCAGCCTACAATTCACACCACCAGAGGAACTAGGATACAAGCTGGATTCTAAAAGATTCATATAAGGTCCCTCACAGAAGGGGGAAGGGACAAGTTCTCCAGAGCATATGGGGAGTGAGAGGGGGCAGTGAGTGGAGAGGGAACTAGGAGAAAGTGAAGGGGAGGAGAGAAAGCACCTGGAACTAGGAAGATTGAGTTAGGGCAGGAATAAAAGATGGGAGAGGGGAGAGAAAGAGAGAGAGGAATGAGAGAGAGAGAGAGAGAGAGAGAGAGAACATAAAACAGGGAGCCATTATAGGAGTGAAGAGAAAACTGAACCTAAAGAAATGTCCAGAGACCTACAAGACTGACTCCAACTAACAATTTGAGCAACAGTGGAAAGGCTATCATAAATGCCCTTACCTGATAATGAGACCAATGACTAACTTATCTACCATCATGGAGCCCTCATCTAGCATCTGTTAGAAACAGAGGCAAACACCCACAACTAAACACTGAGTCGAACTAGAATCCAGGTGCAAAGAGGGATATAAGATCAAGGTGTAAAAACACATAGAGAAGGCTGACATTAACAAGGATGAACTAAAGGGCCCCAAGATTGATAGCTGGGAATTCAGCATGGGACTAATTCAGATCCCCTGAACATGGGTCTCAGCTAGAAGACCTGAGCCATCTAAGGGTCCTCAGACAGTGGAACCAGGATGTGTTCCTGGTGCACAAAAGGACCTTGAGGGCACATCCACCATAGAAGTATGGATACTCTCATAACATAAAGACTGGAGAGAAAGTCCTAGATCCTACTTCAAATATTTAGATGACCCCTCCTGGATGGCATCACCCTATATGTGGAGAAGGGGTGGTGGGATGGGAGGGTGGTTGGGGTGCATGTGAACGGGGGAGAGAGGAATAAAGGAAGTGGAGGAAGAGAGGGAAGGAGAGGGAACTGGGATCAATATGTAAAATAAAAAAAAAATATTCTACTAATTTGATGTCATAAGAATCACATTTTTATGAGATTTAACTTTACTGTATGTCTATAGAGTTTTCAATATGTATTATTCTCTGTGTGGATGCCCAAGAAGATGGCTGTACTCCATCTTGGCATAAGGACAGAGAGTTCAAAGGTGTGCTCAGTAAGTCATAAAACCTAAAGTTCAAATTGTTGCTACTGAAGGACTTTCGGCTGTCTTATTCTAAATAACGGCCAAATCGAATATGAATATGAGATGTGACTACTCTTACTCTCCAGGGTAAGGAAGGAGAAGTTGAATTGAGGTGTGGCTACTGCTGACCTCAAGGTTAGGGAACAAGAAGTTGGAGCTTAGGTGCGGTTACTGAACCCTTAGAATAAGTGTGGAAGAAAACTCTGTTTGTTCCTATACATGATACTGTGTTCCTCTTGTTGGATAAGTTATATAAGAGTGTGAAAAATAAACTCATGATATTTCAGTATTGACTGATCTGCCCTCCTGACCTTCATTCTGTCTCTCTGTCTTTTCTTTATTATCTATAGTTAGCCTTCCCCTCATCTACACACCCCTCCTCAGGTACTGACTTGGAGCTGCTTGGCTGGCTGCAAATGCAGCCCCACAAAGACTGCTCCCAACACTCTGTGAACTGATTGAAGAATAAACATGATTTAATCTTTTGTATTTCAATAAGTAATTTTCAAATTTCAGCATAGTACTCTATTTGTTTACAACTTCGTGTTCATTTCCTTTGAAGACTTCGTAAGAGCATATTCGTTCTAATGTATTTATTTCTGCTATGGATCGCTATTTTGCTGGTTTTCTTAATTTCCTTGTGTTAATAAATGTGCTAAGTTACTGTCTTTTCTTATCCATGTTTTTAATTTCAGATAAATTTATCTTCCAAATGATGTCGACTTTTACTTTCCTTGTTGTGATTTAATGTACCTTATATTTCCAAATATAATTTAGAGTAACTTATGTCTTTGTAACTACATAGTGCCTGGGCTTCTATAGAAGGTTCTCTAACTTTAAACTCCTTCATACCACACTGCATCTTGCATCTTAAAGAGTGTCAAGGCTTCCAATCTCTTATCAAGTGATATCTTTGCATTTATTAAGTATTTAATTGTTTTCAATATTATTTGGACTCAAGTTCTACAAAATGAATTTTCTCAAGTTTAAAAAAATGCACTAATAATTATTTTATTATTTTCATAACATTGAAAAATAATTATTGTGTTAATTTCATTACTGAATTATATTTTTTTAGTGTACAATTACATTTACTTTTGGATTTTGTGTGTGTGCAAATATGATGTTTTAGTAAAACATTATTTTGTGTTATTACCTATTCTCATGCCATAGCATGTGTGTGGCGATCAGAAGGCAGCTCCCAGAGGTTCAATATGCAAGTTGTTTGAGCCAGTCTCTTTGTTGTTTTTTACTGTGTATGACAGCTAACTGACCAGTTTGTTGTCAGGGATCCTCCCACTATATGGAAGCTCTTGAGTGACACTCTTTTACTGCCTGTGTGGCTTTCATACAGGTTATAGAAATTCAAATATAGTACCTATGCTTTTATAGCCAACACTTCTAATAAGCCATGTACTCAAACCTCACTTTGTGTAGTACCATACACTCTGTAATATGGTTGGATTTATTGGGTATAATGAGTTCAGTGATTTTTCTGAATTTCATAGACATAATTTCATCCAAAATATAGTTCTAATCCCTTTCCAAATTGAGTGTATTTAATATTATTTTTATACTTAATTGATCACAGTAGAATTTCTACCACAGTCTCAAATAGAAGTGCTCAGGGCATAGATCTGTGTTTAATTTTGGTATGAAAGAAATAACTTTCTGCCTTTGATATTTTAGCATGAGTTTTCTGAGGAAAACTGTTAGATGTCCTTTATAATGTCAAGTTAAGTTATTTAACTCCTTGTTTGTTGGATGTTTTAAATAATGGAAGAGTTTTTGAGTTTATAAAATAGTTAATGATATACTACAACATGTAGTATGATGTTTTATACTTTTGGGGGCCCACCATCCTGCTCCCAAATAAATTACACATGTAGGATTACCCTTTGTTATGGATTCCCAGCCTTAGATTGGCTTGTTTTTTGTTATCTTTTCTTACCTTATCTATCCTTATTCTAAGGCTTTTATCTTTCTCTATTCCTACATAACTTTCATTTCCTTCTCACACTGTATTTGTCTTTGTAGCTGGATAGCAGGGGTGACTAGTCCCTGAAGTCCTCGTTCTTCTCCCATTTCCACATCTCTTTCTTCCAGATTCCTCTTTATATTTATTCTTTCTGTGTGCCACTCCTGCCTATTCCTTTCTCCAGCTTCACTATTGGCCGTTCAGCTCTTTATTATACCATCAGATGTTTTAGACAGGCAGAGTACCGCCATTCTTCTCATTCTTCTCTACTCTTTCTGAGGATATTTTGAAGGTTTCCCAAATCATTGACCACATCGCATGCATCATCCAATATCCCCATAGACTATTAATTCCTTTCTGGTTTGTAATGATTTTGTGTTTCTCTCTCTCTCTCTCTCTCTCTCTCTCTCTCTCTCTCTCTCTCTCTCTCTTAAGTTAGTTGTGTTTTTTTTTTTTTTTCAGGCAGTGTCTCTCTGTGTAATACTCATGTCTCTCCTAAAACTTTCTTTGTAGATCAGGGTGACTTCAGAATCACAAAATCCACCTGTCTCCTGAATGCTGGGATTAAAGTTATGCACTGTTATGCTTCACACTCTTAAACTTTAATCCAAGTATTGGGACAACTTTTATTTGTCTATTGATTTCCTAATCTCAATTTCTTTACTCTGTTTCAATTATTTATAATGCACTTCTGACTTCTATGTACCTTATTTACTATTAATCTTTTAAGAAAATCAAGTAGAAGTTTATTTTGGGGTTTTTCTTTTTGAACTAGAATAGGCACTTACAAATAGTAACTCCTATTTAAAGCTTCCCTTTTCTGCTTCTCCTGAGTGTGGATGTAGAGGAATGAGTTGGCCCTACATCATACAACAAAGATATTAAATATCATTCTTTTATGTTAAAGAAGCATCTAAAGCAGGAAGGCCAGATATTTCTGCAATATTACCTAATATTATGCATCTCCTTTGTAGCTTTCCATTTTGACATATCAATGCAACATACAGATTTATATTAATGTATCCTTTGGGAATGTAAGATTTTTTTTGTATTGTAAATGCCATTGACTTATGAAAAAAGATAATAATTATTATCCATTGTCAAATACATAATTAATGTTAATGATAAGATGATAAAAGTCTGCCCTAATTATAGTAATGATGTTCATTATAATATGTATCTTTGCTAGAACAGCATAATATCTTCCTGCATTCTACCCTCTACCCACAGTTAAATTCATCAAAAAGCCAGTCTTTAAAGTAAATGAATACTATCACAAAGATCCACAACTGGATGCAATGAAGAGATCCACACCCTGTAGTGACATGGATCTAAAGGACATGTCTCCTGCACATCTAAAGAGTTGTGGAAGGATTCTAAGAGACAAAAATCCCACGAAGTCGACTGTGAACCTTTTAGAAATGGATATAGAAAAAACTAGAACAATCGCAATGGCAATGGACAAATTAAGGTGGAAGTGAAACAATTTTATATGGTCTCACTCCCAGACCAATATTACAGGTGGCCAATGAATGCTGCAAAAAGGAAAACTATCCTCTCCCAGGCATTCACCTACTTATTGGTTGTCTAACGAAGAGTGGTCAGCCTTGAGCCCATGTACATCCCACAACTAAAAAAGTCTTTAGCAGATTTACATATATGAATTTGCATGTGTACATGCATAAATGTACATATATGTCATTACATATATACTCTCATATATATGTCACAACAAAAGTTATCAAATTGAAATTGAGAATTTGCATAGGATAATGAGGTGATGTAATTGTATTTAATTAGATCATGTTTTAATATTGAACAAACATATATTTTTATTAAGAAAATCAAAAATTATTTTAAATTGTTTTCAAATTCAAATAAAATATTATCAAATTCAGTTTGGATTTCCCTTTTTTTCATTATAGCAATTCTCTGAGATTCCTCCAGATGCCAGTAACCTTTTAAGTACTAGTGACTAAATAATTATTATGAGGTACAAAAATAAAATCATTTCAAAATCATATCTAAAAAAAGTTATGTTTTGATGACAAAATAAGGTAGTGAAAGATGTAGGGAATCTGTTCATACTAGTGGTATGACTTTAAGTAAAGTGACTAGGAGGACATTTTATAAAAGAAGAAATCAGAATAGCGACTATAGAAATTACAAAGAAAGACTTCAAGGAAGAGGTCACAAATATACAAAGGTCTGTAGTTCTTGAAATTCCTGAAAAAAGAAAAACAATTGTTTTAAGTCATTAAAGTAAGGAGCTGCAATATGGCCTCAGTGATCATTATTCAAAATGCTTGTTACAAGAGTTCTTTAGTAGTTTGGTGATTTTGAGACAATATTATTTTTATACAAACTATTTTTTATATTTTGATATGAAAAGTCTTGCTTCATAGTTGCTTGCATTCATGAAACATGATGGGATCATAAAACCAATTAATTCTTCAATCATGAGTTGCTATCTGAATAAGCTCTCAAAAGGCAGGCTAGTTGAAGGAAGATGATAACTGGGACCAGATCTTTGAAGAGTGTATCTTGCTCTCCCCACCCCCTGCGTCTCTCACTGCTTCCTTACAGCCAGGAAGTGAAGAGATGAACAACTGTATTATACCATGACATTTAGAGGTGAAGCTTTGTCTGCCAATGTTTCTTCTATTGAGTTGTTTTCCTCCTGATAAAGTGTAATCTATTGTATCTAATAACACTAACTTTAAAATGCAAACTTGTAGACACTTTAGAACACCTTGTGATCAACATAGAAGGTAAAGCACAAGAGTTTGATGTACTTCACATGTTGCTATTTGTACTAACCATTTAGAATATTAAATAAAATCCTTTTACCAGAACAAATCTTATAAGCTCAAATAGAACTTACAGTCTACACATTACTGACAAGAGTTCCCTGCATGAGGACACCTGGCAAATTTAATGTGGCATTCTGAATCTCTTCTTTCCACATTAAATATATTTTGATTCAGAGATGGTAGGTAGAATAATTGTCTCCAAATAACCATTTATTAACACTGTCTTCTGTCAGTAGTTTAGGTTACATGGGAGAAGATGAATTAAAACTTCAGATATGACAGTTTTGAATCAGTTTATGTGTATTTGACTCCTGGGCATTCTTTTATTCCAGACTCAGCTACTAACAATTTTAAAGGCTTTGTCTAGATTCCTCAAAGATGGAAGTAATTGTTTTTGTACCTGAGGCAATGCACAACTACAAATTTACATATTGTAAAAGTCAGTTCTCCTGTCCCTTTTCCTTTACTATTTCTTATATATAGATGTGTTCTCTATCCACATGGCTTCATGTAAATGTTCTGTAGCAGAGGTGGGACTCACAGCCTTTGACAAACCCCATTTTGCAACAGGGACCAGGAGCCATTTCATCCCACTATGACTCACTACTAATAGCATTCACATGACTAGTTCTACTTCTACTTCTTGAACTTTCCCCAAATATCATAAATTTGCCAGAATATTTTCCTGATATAAGGCAAGGCAGTGCTCTTTCAGGAGTTTGACAGTCATAATTATACTAGACAGAAAAAACAAATCACCCAATCAATATCTGGGATAATGAATTGAATAGTCAGCTTTCAAAGGAAGAAATACAAATGGCCAATGAATATTTGAAAAAGTCTTCAATATCTTTAGTCATCATGAAAATGCATATTAAAATTACATGTGGAGTCCGTCTCAACCTAGTAAGAATGATGACCATCTAGAATACAATTTATGTCAAATGCTGGAAAAAAATGTAATGAAAGAAGAATCCTTACACATTACTGTTAGGAATGTAAATTCACAAAAGCAGCCACTATGGCAATCAGCATAGAAGTTCCTCAAAATATAAAATCATCCAAATATATTTTTGAAAACAAAGAATAATTATCCCATGGTGCAGCTGCTGCCATTTTGCGAACTTGAATGTGGGATGGGTTGAAGCTGAAAAGTTAGAGCAGTTTGTGAAAGATAGAATAACAATGAACTATTTTTTTCCTGTAGTCTTAGGAAAGGAATATGTTCCTAGTGATCCATCAATTTTAGCTCAGTGATACATGAGGTTTTGGGGTCATAGAAAGGTAAGATAAACTAACTGAATTGTTTGAGCCATTAATATTATAGCAATTTAATAGGGGACTGATGGAAAATTTTCTTGGTCCTTTTAAGTCATATACTTAATTCATTTTACTCCATATGTGAGAAAGACATATTATCTGCTTTCATTAATAGTGTGTATGGCTTTAGTGTTCAGTTACTCTTTGATACAAATGTATTTCCCGATGAAGAATTTCAGTCACCCAGGAGTATCTTGCTGAAGAACCTTATAGAAATTGGAGTGTACCTTGTTTATTTCTTACCTGGGTGCCAATTTTCCCTAAAGCCAGAAGGGTTGCAATATAGTTTTATGGGTTCAATGCTTCCTAAAGTTTCCTTTTCCTCTACATGCTGTATCTCCGGGAGTACTGTAAAGAATTTGAAATATCTAAATGTCTATTGGCAGTGATCCTCTGTCCAGATTTGCACACATAGTGCAGCCAACTTGACTTTGACTTACTGACACAAGTACAATTGTCTGTAATCCCTACAGTTGTAATAATAGTTCCAAATTTTTGTAGTTCAAAACAACAATAAAAGCAAAATTTCAGGATATTCTTGAAGACATGAAACAGAGCACCCATTTTTATTTTTACTATATTGAGAGTGGTTTGTTGGAAACCACAACAGACAAAAGTATCTCACAATGTTTCCCAAATCTGAAATACTATAGAGTGATAGTACTTACTCAAAACTGAGACCAATGAAACAGAGTCCAGCGCTTTCCTTGTACACCAAAGGTAGATAATGT
This sequence comes from Phodopus roborovskii, assembly GCF_943737965.1. NCBI lineage: Eukaryota > Metazoa > Chordata > Mammalia > Rodentia > Cricetidae > Phodopus > Phodopus roborovskii. Next base: position 32,533,896 of record NW_026126459.1, on the reverse strand, counting down.
ACTATAAACAAATTATCAGTATTCTCTTAAGCAAAATTCCATCAAATATTAAACATCCTACACACAACTTGGTCTATAAATGTGTTATATTGTTTTTACTAGTTGTGATACATAGTTGGATTAATATACACAATCTTAAATAATATGATGCATTATTATGAAATAAAAATTATTTCCTTAAAGTAAAAGGTGATTTCCCATTACATTTATATATAGTTCTAAAGACCAATTACATTCATGAAAGCCTGTAATGGCAGTTTTCAGATAATAATTCAAAACAGTTTTATCAACTCATATCATCTTACCAGCACTAACATCTGAAATAGTTGGGTTTTATCTAAAACCCAGACATAAAAACAAAAGGAAACAGACTAGACATGCAAAGAACTCTCTCGAGGTAAGGAGACTTGAGCTTCTGTTGTCCCATGTTATGTGGTTTGTTCACCCATCCACACTTTGTCAGGAATTTATTGTGAACAGACAACTTCCCCTAGTTTGAAGATTCATCCAGAGTACTTATTTTTTTTTTTTAAAAAAAGGTCTTACCATTAATATAATCTTTAAATTGCAAATTTAAACAGAAATGTTAGTTGAATTATCTATTAAAATAACTTAAATTATTTTCCAAATAAAAGTAAGTTACTGGCTCAAAGTAATCCTGATTGAGCCTAATCATCATGCAAAAGTATTTGTTTTGTATTTTTTATCTGCTCTAATAGAATAAATCAAGTTAATATTAATTTCTAATAATACATGAAAAAAGAGTATACTACTAAGCTTTGATTTAATTAATGAAAGGCTAGAAATAAAATTCTCTTTTACACAGAAAAATAAATTACCACTCACCTAATTTTCCCAGAAGTAATTTTTCCTTTTGATAAAACTAGTTAATTTCTTTGAAAATTACACATCCACAATAGTTCATGAGGCATCTCTGAGAATTAAATAATAAACATGTTAAGTATTCTGATAACCATAAAAATGTTATTTTCATTAAATATATTTTAACTAACATGATAAAATGTGTTTCTAAAGACTCTGACTTGGGAAATAAACAATGCATTATTTTCTAATAAAAGACTTAACATGCATTAATTGTCCAGAAATAATCAAAATGCATAGAAAACCTAAAGGCTACATTTGAATGTGTTATTTCCTAAAGAAATACTACTCTACATAACATGTAAACAACATGTGCATAATAGCATATAAAGAAATAGTACTGCATACAAAATTTATATATGATAATGTATATAACAGCAACCTCGGATAAGTCTCCCTTTGAAGAATGGCACCTTTACACAGTTGTTACCGTGGCTAGTGGACTTAACTTGAGTTTCAACAATTCATTCATTAATTCATTCACAACATGGTCTCAATTACTGATAAATTGTCCTTACTCTCTTAGTATAATGGTGGCTTTGAATCCTGGCATATCTTGTTTTATACCAAGAATTCCATCAGATCATGTTGTGATGAGGTTCAGCTGTTTACCCATGGATATCTCCTCTTATAATGAGAATGCATAATCTCACTAAAAAGTCTATGTCTTGTAGTGTTCTGTAACAAAATTGAGCTATTCCATACCTTATGTCCTGTATACCCTTGGTTTTTAATCTCATCTCCTAATGCTGGCCAAATCACAGGCAAACCAAATCAAAGCTGACACTGCACTGTGATACTGGAAAACAACAACCTCAAAGATTGCCTTTTCTGAAGTGCAACTTGAAATTATGGAGTTTCCCTTTGTTGCCTTCAGGTTAAAAGACTGGCATATTATGGAATTAATGAGCCTTTGAATACATTTGGAATAATATCATCACCTGCCTTCCAGATTCTTTCTAAGTTATACTAAGAGAAAGTTGCTTATTTATACAGCATTATGAGAGAGAGAGAGAGAGAGAGAGAGAGAGAGAGAGAGAGAGAGAGAGAGAGAGAGAGAGAGATCTTTCTTATAAGACAGGTCATCAGCTAATGCCATTTGTTTTGCCTAAAGCCTGGAGCCTAAATTCAAACTCTGGCACCCACAGTAGAAGAAGAAAACCAACTGTCCTCCTTTGACAACTGCGTATGTTTAGTGGAACACGTGTATTTAAACACACAAACACACACAGTACTATGGGTATTTTTAAAAACAAAACATAAAAGAAACTTGTGTATAACATTATTATGGATTAGTACTGGGATTAGACGTGAGGTACTAAAAGGAGGCATGATGAAATTTCTCTTTGGTTTTCTTGTTTTATATCAGAAGTTTTTCATATTTAAAGAATTTGTTTCAAAGGTATTGAAACAACTACTTACTGCAGATGTGTGGTGTAATTAGTGGTAGTCTAATTATTCAATTAGTCTTTAACATGGAGATGTCCTGCTTTAACAAGCACCTTGGCAGCTTTGAGATAAAAGGGAAAGGGCACAAATACATACCTTCACAATTTTTCTTTTCACTTGCCAGATTTTAATCACTACATCCTTAGATAACTTACTTGTAAAGACAGATAAGCTATTTTGGTTTACATCTCACAATGTTTATTCCACAGTTGCTGGACCTGTTGCACTTAAATCTGTAGCATGACAGTATTTCAAAAAATAATCTCATGTTAGGCTAATTAAATAAAACAAATCAAATTAAATAAATAAAGCAAAAAAAATGACATAGTTACCTATTGAACAGGAAGCAAAAGCGAGAGAGATCTTAGTGTGCCCTTGAAATGCTCCTCACTATTGACAGGTCACTTATAGTGAACTTACGAAGTGTAACACTGAACTTGTATTCTAAACATGATGCATCTAGGTGGACTCATATTAATACAAATTTTTAGAATTCAGCTTTCATTTTCCAGAAATGTTTGCTATGATGCTACAAATATTTCTAGTCCCACATGTGATCCAATCTAAGGAATATCACTGTGCTTAGCCAACAAGGAAAAGTAAGGGGTGCAGAATGATAGCCATTAGTTACTTTAGCTAGCTACCAAAGCACTTCAATCTTCTGTTTGTGCTCCACACAGCATAGATAAGGTGTTATTACTTGGTTAAAAAAGCCGAGTTTCTTGGAATTCAAATTAAAGAAAAATACTATTATTATACATTAGTAATTGTACAAAATAAATGAAACATTCTACTCTTTGGTTTATATTTATACTTTTTGCAATTAACTAGAATAAGTTTTTGAATTATATTATTTTAATTAACATATAATTACATCATTTCTCCCATTCCTTGTCTTTCCTCCAAACCCATCCATACCCTACCTATTCCTCAAATTCATGACCTCTTTTCGTGTAGGTATGTATATATGTGTGTGTGGGCTATGTGTACATACATGCACACATACAACCTACTAAATCAACTCACTGTTGTTTATATCTATATGAACTAGTGACAGTTCATATAGATGTGTTTTATTTATTTAAAATAAAAATAATATGTCTTTTCTGAAATAATACATCAATCTAATAAATTAATCCCAAGGTACGTAAAATTTAAAGATACCCTCTAATAGCAATTGACTGCAAGGTGGTGTCTTGCATCCTGGCTGCTGGGGTTTATTATGAAATGAGTTATACTTTATAAAACCAGGATATAAAATTTGAAATTTAAAACTTCTTCCTTTAAATTTTTATTCATTTTTTCTGTATTTAGTTATTTCCATCCACAGTAGTGAATTGAACATCTTTGTGTCAGACCCTTTACAGTTCCATCAAATTATTTACTCAGCTGTTTGCTGCTACAATAGTGATGGTCTCATGGAAACCCAGCAGCCATTATAACATTGTCTTCTTGAGTAGCTGGTGTGTATGCAAAACCATGTGACCTTTCCATGACAGTAAGAGAAAAATTACATATATTGACAATGAACTTATCTTCCTTTTGAAAGACAATACAATGTGTAGTTTGAATGAGAAGGGTATTACTTCATGCACATTTACATTTGTAACTTGAGTAGCCTCAAGATATACCCCCAAGGGACTGATTTTTGGAGAAATAAAAATGTGACAGCTTTGCTACTTGAGAAAGCATAGACATAAGTATTGATACTTTCCTATATATGATATAGCTCTGTCTACATCTAAAATAGACCATTGGAAAGATTAAAAAAAAAAAAAAAAAAAAAACACTGAAGAGGTAAGAAAGGTGGCCACATCTTGAGACAGTTTTTCTGTGTATTCCTGAGCCTCAAATAGCACTTTGTTTTATAGTGTCCTTTCATGCTGACAGTGTCAGGCTAATGAAAACTTCTAAGAATATCTTGTGGACTAGCTCTTCCACAAGGAACTGGTAGCTCTTAACCTGATGGGTTTGTTTATGGAGATTAAAGATATGGTATCTAATGCTATCATTTTATTCTGACAGGTGTATATGTGCAAGTAGCATGTTGCTTAACCATTTTTCTTAAGAAAAAAATTTTCTATATTTTACTCAGATTTTTTTTTACAGTGCTTTAGAGGATATTTTGGAATGGGTGTTGTAGCTGCATCTTATACATCCATTTGAATTTCTTTCTCTAGGCCCAAGAAATTTACACTAAATTCATAAAATTTTTTCCCCAGCCTGGTCTTGATCCCTTTCATGAACCCCAGTCTGATAGCTGGGAAATCAGCATAGGACAGACCGAAACCCCCAGAATGTGGGTGTTAGGAGAACTGGGAATCTATAGGGCCTTTCGTAATGAGTCAGTATTTATCTCTAGTATAGGAATGGATTTTGGGAGCCCATCCCACACAGGGGGGATACTCCCTCGGCCTAGATACATGGGGGAGGGCCTAGGCCCTGCCCCAAATGATATGACAGACTTTGAAGTCTCCTCAAACTCTCTGGGGAGCAAAAAGGGATGGACCGGGGTTTGGTGGGTGTGATAGGGGAGACTGGGAGTATGAGGCAACTGGTATTGACATGTAAAACAACTTTGTTTAAAGTTTAAATTGAAAAAGGAAAAAAAAATATGGTTTCAATATGTTCAGTTTCATCGTTGTCTTAGTCCATATTCCGTTCAACCTTGACCATGGCAACTCTTACAAAGGAGAGCAATTAACTGGGGCTGGCTTACAACTTCATATATTTAGTCTGTGACTATCATGGCAGAAAGCGCTGCAGCACATAGGCTAAAGCGGTGCTGGATGAGGACCTGTCTGGATCCACAGGCAGCTCGGCCTGGCTGGGCTTTTTGAAATGTCAAAGCAAATCCCTAGTGACAGACTTCCTGCAACAAGTCATACCTATTCCATCAAGGCTAAACTTCCTAATCCCTTTCAAGCAGTACCATACTCTGATGATGATTATTCATTTAAATATATAAGCCTAGGGGGATCATTCTTTTCTAAATCACAACAGCCTTTTATAATACAAATTCCTTTTTGGGGTCTTGTGTTCTAAAAGACTTAAATGCAACAGGCTTAAATGAATTATTTTTATTGATATTAGAATCTAAAATTGTACTAAAATTGTTTATAATCCATGAAATATTCTCTCCCATGTTGTCTAAGAGTCTCTTCCTTGATATCCTGCCTTTTCATTCTCAAATTTAAATCCATCATGATGCCCAAGAAACCATTCCAAAAAAGTTTAGACAAGTTTTATTTGTCAAAATCTTTTAAAGACTAGAATATTCACATTTGTATTTTATGTGGATTCATTTTTGTTATTCATTTATGATACATATATGTGTTTGTGTTTGTGAGTGAATTCATGGTAGATGTTAATTATTGATGCTTTTAAACATTGAATTATTTTAATTATTTTATTTAAAATAAATTTATGAAAATATTTATTATACATTTATGAAATAGACATAATCTGTAAGAGTAGTTTTTCCGGCAGTCTGGAGCCACTGCTGTGCCAACCCCAAATAACACACAGACATGCTGTATTTGACATAATGCCGTTGGTCAGGTACTAGATTCTTATTGGCTAGCTCTGTCATAACTATTAACCCATTTCTATTCATCTAAGTATTTCCACATGGTCTCATTTTTCCGGAGAGTGGGTCCGGACCTCTGTTCTCTCCAGTCTCTACATGCTGACTCCTCCTTACTACTTCCTCGAATCTTCCTTGTCTCCTAGTCCCACCTATCTTGCTTTCCTATTGGCCAACAGTGCTTTATTCATTAACCAGTATGAGAAGTATATTAACAGAATGACATCTACCATCAACAATCTCCTTTTTAAAATTATATATGTGTGTGTGTGTATATATATATATATATATACATATATATATATATATATGAAGTTAAAATGAGGACAGTTTATAATTCTTATTTTTGCTGATACATCTGTTTCTCATTAATATTTCTATTGCAATTCTAGGATGCTTCCTTTTACATATGAAGTACTGAAATATTAGAATATATAGAAACTATTCTTTGTTTTTTTTTATGTTTCATACTGGCCTAGTTCATACTAAAATTCCACAAAAAAAGTGTTGTGACTAAAATTTCAATCAATTCTAAAGGATGTATATTGAATTAACCTAGCAACATCCTGTATTGATTAGATGCAATTAAACAAATTGCTTGAAAGCATATCCTTGTTCTGAAGGACCATATCCTGTACAGCAATATTATTTCATCCAATTTATAAATAACTTAAGCTAACACAAATATACACTTAATTTCCTGTTTGGTATTACCACTGCAGGGCATTAAGTTGTTGTTGCTATAATAAAGTGTTCTGATATGAAAGAAATACATCAGGGAATTCTATAGTGCTTTAAAACAATTCTGTTTGGAACTTTATCTTTTTGGAATACTGAAAATGCACAACAATTTTAAAAGTATAAAGTAGCCCATTGAAAACTTATTTCCGGGGGTTAATATAATATTTTGTGTGATTTGAAGATGTGAGCAGTCACTGTTCGATTTTATGTCTAAGATGAAACACCAGTGAAAGAAAGCCTCCTATAATGATATTTATTTGCAGTTGCACTCCATACAGTATATATACTGAAGTTTTAAAATCATCAGTGTGTCTATTATATATTGGTTTTTTTACAATAGTTCTATCAAATTTCATCATTAGCTTACAAAGATATATATATATATATATATATATATATATATATATAGTATGTGTGTGTTGTGTGTGTGTGTGTGTGTGTGTGTAAGAGATAAGTAGTGCAGCAAAGAAAAGAACTAGAATTATATAAATACACATACTCTTGTAAGTGTCTTATGGATACAAAGTAATTTATAATAAAATATTCTGATTTAGTAATATGAAAGGAGGAAGATCAAAATACTTAAAACAGTAACAAAGTGCTATTTAATCTCATATATTTTCTTCCTTTTTTTCTGTCCCATAAATAATTATGTATTAATTTAAGAGAGTGTCTTAATCTGTTTGCTTTTACTATAGAAAACTGCATGGGATTGGTAAGTCACAGGTATGGATTTTACAGATCTACAGAATGAAACAGAATGGTCAATTTCTAGAAATTTTGAAATCTTGTGAGAGCTTCCTGGAAGTACTTTGATATTTCTTCTTGAGGAGGGAATGGGTGCTCTCTCCTCTTACAGTGCAAATGGATTCTTTGTAGTCACATGAGAGATAAGCAAGAAAATGAATATTTACCCCTGTGTCACTTATAATTGGTCTGGCCCCATCTTTGAAGAGTCCAACCTCTTAAAGACCCTATGTCTTCATAGTATCCTTTCTATTATTAAATTTCAATTGTTGAAATTTGGGGGACACATTCAGGCTATGGTAAGGATGTGAAGACAAAGTATGGCATTTGTAGTAATCTAAGCACTTACTCACCACAAAACTTGGATTGGCACTGCAGGAGTATATGTAGTAAGAATTTAAAAATAAAACTGATACAGGAAAAGTTGAGATCAACTTTGGGCCAATTGGAAAAGTGTCTTAAATAATGTTTAATCAATTGTGGTAGTAATGCAAAGAAGAATCTATGAAATAATTTATGTTTCTAAACCAATTATTAGGTGAGAAAGAGCAAATGATAAAAACTGGTGTTTTCATTTTGCCTAAAAAAATGATTCTTTAATATAAAGACATATCTACTTAATGTAAGTAGATATGGTAATTTGGTAATGATCATTACCAAAAAGCATGTGTACGTAATTTAAAAAAAAAAAAGGATTGCTGCTTCATAGAAGGCACTATTATATTGCTCCTAACAATTATGAAATTAGGGGGACATAGTCTGTGAACTTCTCTGTATCAGCCCTTTAAGGAGCAATATCATGTCATAATCATCATTGAAAAGAAACAAAACTTTTGAATTACTACACAGCAGCTCCACTGTCATTAATTTTCTCTTTGAAGTAGCTCTCTGTCTTGCTCTGCTGATTATCTATAAAGCAATTCATTCATCACAGCACAAATTGAACACTTTCTCTGTTTAAGCTGTTAGTTACTATGGACTGCTATACTTGGCCTTTAAATAAACTTAAAGAATCCATACAGGATAAATGTTCCTATGTTAATGATTGCTTTTATATTATTTTTGCAAATTTGAATCTAAATGATGCAATGAAGACTTCTTTTGACTTACCTGTTTAGTTATGCTACGCCTACTATCTGTATAACTTTGAGGACAGCAGAGACCTATCTGTCTAATCAGAGAAAGGGCAGAGAGAACAAATGAGCTTATAATAAATTTACTTGATTTAGTTAGAAATAAGGCTATGGTAGTGAGGAGTTCATTAGGTAGTTTTTGTATCGACATATTTAGTTCCATGGACCAATAAATAGCTTTGATAGTGTTGAACTTTAAACCTTTTAATAATATTTCTTTGTTCAGGTGTTCTTCTGTAACTATGTTTGCATGAATTATCCAATTATAAAAAATAAGCAAAAGCATAGAATGTAAACTTTCATTTATCTCCAAATGAAAATTTGAAATTATAGGTAGATGTTGAAAGAGAGGACATGGTAATTTGAAAGCCCTTGACTAAATGATGACTGTTTTTAAATTTTAATTTGCTTGTTTTTACAATTGCCTAGGAAGAATAACTGAACTAACACAGAGTATATCTGAAATTATCCGTGCATACTTTTATGACTCCCCAGTTTCTTACTCATCTGAGAAAGAGAACAATTGTCTCTTAAGAATTAATAGAAGCTTGCTGAAACTAAAGTCTACATATTCAGAATAATGACTCAATAAGAAGCAAATTAAATATTATTTTTAGTAATATTTTGTGTCAGTATGACAAATCTCCTGAAATAATTAATGTAAGGGATGTATTTAAAGAAAAGTTTACGTGGAGTAGCTTGTTCAGTGTGTGGTCACTTTGCTACACTGATGCTAGGCTTCTCTTGAGAGAAAGGCATTGATGACAGGATATCTTTTTAGGCGTTGGTCCTAACAATGTGCCTTTTCCAAGTAGACCTACTCCCTGCTTTCTAAACCCTGCAATGTTGCTACTCTAGTAGGAACCAACAAAAGATCAATGTAGTGATTAGCTCAGAACTCCAGCATCCAGACACTTTCCAAATGGTCATCACTGATAAATAAACCTTTAACACTTGACCCTTCAGGAAACATTTCAAATTTAGGCCTTAACAATATGAATTAGTACTTTTAATTATTAGGATTAAAATACTCTGTAGTAAAGATGTCATTTTCAGAACACTTCTTTGTCATCTTTGTGATTTTTAAACCATTTACGGGAATTTTTCTTGTTTTCTGTCAATCTTTTCTCAAACTTGCTAATCACTTTTTACTAATGATCTCCATTATTTTTGCTGGAACTGATTTTTACCTTGAACAAATAAGGGTATATGAAGGTGATAGCAATAAAAACCATAGTGAGGCTTATTCTGCCTACCCTCATAGTGGACAGAATAGCAAATTAATCTTGGGAAATCTTCGGATTTTAAGAAGGAAAAGTAAATGGATTTTTTTAAAAAATGGCAATTATGTCTAAGTATATCCTAGAGAGTTGTGAGTAGTAACAGTGTGAAAGGAAAATTGTAACTAATGTGATAAAATATTTCAAAGGCTTGTAAAACCATATGCCATGTATAGATTAATAATTAAATAATACAAGTCTAGAGAATATAAATTATGAGTTCATTGAAAATTATTTCAAATATTAGCAACATGACACATGCAAATTCAGGATTAGAGATATAAATGAATTTTCTGAAACGGCTTTAAATCAATGCAATTTATATATATATGGGCTTTGCTTATCAGGAGACTATATAATATTTTAGAACACAGGAGAATTTTTAACACTACGGCATATGCAACAGATGTCATTTCATTTCTTTTAAAAAAAATCATGATACAAACAGACAAAATCAACTGGAGAACCCATTAGCTATCTAGTTTAACATTATCCATTCACAAAAATATTCATGTACAAGAGATAAAAATAGCAGGCAATGCTGTAAAAATTATTGGAAGCAAGAAACACTACAAAGGGATTTATAAACATTTAATTTTATTCAAAAAACTACTGTGACATCAGGACAGCAGATGGTGAAGTGTTAACAGCCCAGGAAGACATATAAAACCACTGCAAAGTATATTTCAAAAGCTATATGAAGTACCTAGGGACATTATAGTTGGTACCAAGTTGAGGCAATCGTCTGTGCTGCGACAAGATAACCTTCACCCTTCCTGGCAGGGAAAGGCACTGCAGTAAACAAGCTCATCCTGGGAAAAACACATGGTAGGATGTAACAGATAAGCTCATAAAGAAGGTGATGACTACTCTTAGTGTCCTTCATAAAACCTGTTAGTGAGCAAATGGGAAGTGAGGGAGTGGGTGAATAGCAGTAAAAATCAATTCAGGACTCACTGCCTCAATAGCTGGACATGAAAGAGCAGGAGGCTGGGTCAAGATCTGCATTCTCACATAGAAATGTCAGCCTGCCACATGTTGAAAAAAGCCCAGGAAGAAAGACAAACTGTTAGTCAGGGCAGAATGAACGGAACAGTCCAGAGAGAAGAGGAGGTAATAACTATTTGATTTGATGAGATAATCACATTAGATTTACTATTGGATTTTCATTGACTGCAAAGGTCATTAGACCACAGTGTGCAAATTGAAAGAGTTTATAATGATTTACAATGATAACATGATTGTAACAGTGCAGACAATCATATACCAGAAACAAAAATACTGTGAACAAATATCTAATATGAATGGAGAATGTGTTAAGATTAAATGCCTTATAGAATTAGGGATTTCATTAACAGCTGAAGTTTTGGAAACTGTTCTTTCCTCAGTAAGAGAAATGATAAGAGTATACAATAAGAGAGGTACATGAAAGATTTCTTTAAAGATGTCAATGTATTTTAAGATGTATATTACCAGATATAAAATTGGTGAGAGCAAATTCCACTGTCTTTGATTCAACTGCCCTGTAATACTGTATTTTTGTTTAACTATGTTTGTTGGTGGGAGAAATGAAGATTCGGTGCCAGCAGAAAAATTGCTATTTACAGTTCCCTGAAGTCAACCACTAGACAAGCTGGGTTTAAGGTTCTCTGCAACAAACAGAATGCCAAAAGGAGGAGCTGTGGAATATCTCATGTGAAGGACTTAGGATACATTGTAAAGTTAGGGGTTATATTTGGTGTTCTGGGAGAAACAAAGAAAGCTAGGAGAGACAGAAGACTCAAAACAAATTAAAAAGGGAACACTCTACATATCCATGAATCACTGAATATATCAGTAGTCATATAATATGTATACAGATAAAATTATATACAGACCCTGTGCTACCTTTATAGCCTATGTATTGCAATGATTAAAAAAATGGAAAAATGACCTCAGAGAAATCAATATACAGCATAGTTTTGCACATGTATACAGTTTAAAAACTACAACACTTTATTTTGGAGAAACTGTCAGCCAAATGTAAAGTGATTCTTTCTTAACAAGGTATTCAGACATGTTCTGGAAGCAAATTCAAATCCTGCCTGGATGCATCCATTTGAAAGACTCAAGTCCCTGACCATGGTTAGATTTCCTAAAATAGAAGCTTGAAGGAGATGAACAGCAAACATCACAAACGAAGACTGAAATAAAGTAGAATCATCAAAAGTTCAAAATATTGAAACTATACATGGAACTTAGTACAATTCTATAAAATAAAAGAAAAAGCAAAGATTCATAATAAGAGATATAGGTAAGGGATAAACCAGTTTGAACAAAAGTATCTTCAGTACAAAAAAAAAAGTTAATAAACACACATTGACTAAAATATAAACATTGTAATGGGAAGTAACGGCTGAGGCTTGATGAACAGAACTACAGTAGATTATTCCACTCAATAACAGAGCAAAGCTCATATGAACTCAAAGAACGAAGCATCAACACTGGCCTGGCATAGGTTTTCACCAGGGCCTATTCATGTATATAATTATTTTGAGGAAAGCTTCATAATATAAGCATAGGGAAGGCATATTGTTCAAACAGAGGATTTTGAGACACTGTGGAATTAATGACACTGGGACACTCATAGCACACCAATCCTAAAAATTAAAGATGACCTATGCTAACGTGGTACTAGCATCTGATTACAGATGTTTGTAAATAGAATTCAAAGAAAACAAGAAGGGACCCATTGAAACGTATCATTCTTAAGATAAAATATAATTTGCTGTTATATTTTAAATACAAATGATATGTATTGAATGTGCACTAGCCATTGACTATACAAGGAAATGTATGAATCAACAATGGAGAGAAAGAGATTGCTACATTTAACCAAAGTTTTTAGAAGCAAGGTCAGGGAGTGCTTATGTGTAATCTGTGTGTCAAATGATGTGGGATATGACTCTTCCAATCTCCTTAGCATGCCTTTTATATTCATTTTCAGCTGCCTGAATATTTTTCTTTAACTATCCATGTGCATGGTTGCAAATATAAATGAGTTTACTTTAAATCATTGTCTAAAATTTCTGGTTGTTTTCTAATATAATAATCACTCAATCTGGAGATGGAAGTTTTAAATTCATAATATATAATAAATTTCTCTGTATCCCAAATAATCCTAGCACTTAACATTTTGAGCCTAAAGTATTGTAATATGATCCATTTATTTTCAATGGCGGGATTATTTTTGACTAACTGCATTCGTGGTAATTGCCCTATAGTCTATCACAGTTTATCACTCATTGGGCACAAATAAAATCATTGAATATTTTACTGAAATCTGAGTAATTAATTTTAACGGATCTAGCATTCTCTCCTCTCCTTCTTTCAATGAGTTCAAACATTTATTCTGTCTTGAAAAACTTTTTATAATCTAACCTGAAGCTACGTACACACTATCTTCCGCAAACATAGCACCTACATTCACCCACTTTTTTTAGATTCTTTTCACGTTTTCTAAATATTTTTTGTCTGCAGGTGAAATATGCATAATACTTGTTTGTAGCAGAAATGCAGGTCACTGTCCTGCCTGGCATTAAAAATAAATGTTCTCACCTCATGATAATATATATCATTTTGTGCATCCAAACACGTAATTTCTAAGCCATTTCCCACCATAATGACACTAAAGTTAACAATTCCCAAAGTGGGATTTAAAGACTAAAGACTTAAGTTACCTAGCATGTGTCCACATGCCCTTTCCAATCGCTTCTATTTCATGTAGCTAAAATTATCATCATGCTGCCACTTCCTATACCTCTTGCTATTTCTGAAAGTCTGTCTTTGTCCATAATGCTTTAGGACACTCTTTCCTCTGATGAACTCCTCTTTCCCCATACTCTGTTGATGTTCATAAAATTATGAATGATTTATAGGTGCCCATACTTGAGTAGGTGGAGAAAGTCTTTTGACCTTCCTATAGCCTTTGTCGGAAAGAGCTTATGTTAATATTGTTGCACTAATGTGGTTTCAGCATTTCTTTTTTCTCAAAATTGTAATTCAACTAGACAAATAGTTATTTATCTTTCTCTGTGTCACCTAGAGTTATAGGCAAATATAACCTGCTAGCACTGACTAGAATAATACATGTGTTGTTTCGCTCAAAAATAAATCTGGTGTTTTAATTTCATCAGATTTGTAAAGAGATTTCAACCAAAAGAAATTAAGAAATATAGATCTAGATGTTTAAAGTTTTCCTCAAAAATCTAAAGCCACAGGTTTTGTTACAGATCATGTATTATTAGAATACATTGAATACATTCAGCCAATTTATGTTCACAATGATATTACGCATCTCTATATCAGAAAAGAATCCCATGTTCATGAAATGTACAGGGTCTATGTTGTCATTCACTAAATTCTTTAAAAATAGCACAGGATATATATATATATATATATATATATATATATATATATATATATATAATCTCAAAACAGTATTTACTCCTTCTAACCTTCTAATTAAATCTGTTCATTTGAACATATTTTTTTTTGCAACTAGAAACTGAATGTCTTAAAGATGAAAAAAAAGGAAATACTGAAAAAGAATAATACTAAACCTCTACAAATCACATCTACCTGAGTAGTAAAATCAGATTTTTCCCTGTGGTATGGCAGATTGGATACAGGGCATTACAGATGTTACACAAGTGCTCTTCTGTTATAGTATATGCTCAATTCCCAAATAGGCATAATTTTACCTATTTTATTTGTTTTTTTTTTCTTTTGTATGCTGTTGCTCCTCAGCTTGAAAGGGTTACATCATAATAAAATTGTGAATGCATTTAATTCTCTCAGTGCCATAGCTCAAATACTCACTAGGTGCTAGAGAATTTTGGCTATTAGGCCTTTTGGTGACAGGTGCAGCTGACTGAGACCTGCAGCTCACTTCTATTTTGCCTTATCACAAGAAAATGATCAAACACATCCCTATACTGGGAAGGACTGTAATTCAAAATTCAATCTATAAAACTCATTGGCTGTATCTTGTTTTTATGTCACAATAAGCACAAGTTCCTATGGTGAACCATTTCCAATTCATCATAGATTGCATAAGGAGTACAGATCAGTGGCATCCCTGTCTTTCTTTTGTTAGAATACTGAACTCTTTCTTAGTGAAAACAGAAACTTGGTAGTTGGAAGAAATTACACATGAATATGCCCAGAAGAAGTAAAATTTCATTCTCTGTGACTTTTTTATACCTCTTACTGCTTGGCTTGGAAGTTAAAGAAATAGAACAATTTCATAAGAAATGAGAAAAACCTTACCAGTTCAGATAGTCAAAGCCTTATAACCAAAGAAACCTGTGCATGGATGACAAATTTTAAAAAGACAGCTGTAAGACATTTTATCTAGTTTTTCATCTGTGTTGGATATGGATATTCTGTTGGCTGTGGTAGATATTGACACAAAATCTTTTAAGATGATTTTAAGATGAGTGCTATTTCTTTTAAGATTTTTTTTTAGAAAAGAAAATGTATTTTTTTATTATGTATACAGTATTCTGTTTACATGCATTCATGTAGTCCAGAAGAGGAGGGCACCAGATCTCATTACCGATGGTTGTGAGCCATCATGTGGTTGCTGGGAATTAAACTCAGTACTCTGGAAGAGTACCCAGTGCTCTTAACAGATAAGCCATTTCTCTAGCCCCCAAGAGTGCTATTTTTGGAGTCCATGTATAATCAGAGAAAATATGGAAAAGTAATAAGTAATGGTTCAAAAGTGGTCAGTTTAAAATGCAAATAATTGACTTAAAATTATCAAAGTGCTGTCTCTCATGATTAGCAATGTCTGCCTGTTTAATTTTTCTGTGGAAAACACACACACACACACACACACACACACACACACACACACAAAATGAAAACCACAGATACCTTGTTAAACATGAATAAATTCAATAATTTTATTATTTGAATCTAAATTCTTAGGATTTTAAAGGGCAATTTATAGCATCAGTTTTACTTTCTGATCCTTTATATAAAATTTCTTTCTATCAAGCTAAGCAACAAAACTACATACAAATGTATGGTTTTGCCCATAGGTCAGTAAAGCAAATCAGTGTTGTACATGTTGATTGTGGAGGGAGTCAAGCTATTCAAGTCATGAGTGCTTCATAAAGAACCTATTAGTCACTTGTGGGCAGCCCAGTCTAATTACAGACTAATAAGAAATGAGAAAATAAATGGAATTCTGTGAATATGTAGGATAAGCTAACTTGAAAGTACCTATAAAACTCTATTTTACTTTTTATAAACATTTTAACTACTAGTTGAAACAAGAATTATTTAAAATTTACATGTGAATCAAATACGCTATAATCATAGCTTTCAACTAAAACTAATGCCTTGCTTTTAAAATTGAAAAAGAGGGCTCAGAACAACAGGAGACACATTTATTCTCAGTATGTTAATGCTATATAATATTTACATTTTTGTCTCTCAAATAGAAAACACTACATTGAAATTTAGTGGAAATTTTACAACTTGGTTACAAATGTTTTGTAATTTAATAATGTGTTTTATTTCTCATTGGTTGTTTACAATTGAATAAATAGCTCAAAATAATTGCAAGAATTTAGAAATAATGTTAAAATAATACGTTTTTATTGAGAGAATTTTAGTTTTCAAAGTCACCTCCAAAGTATTATTTTTTTGTTGTTATTTTTTTTACTTTTACATCCCAATGAAAATGTTCCCTCCCTTCCCTTTACTCAGGTCCTAGACTCCCAGCCTCTCTACCCCCTCCAGAACTCCTCTTCCTCTCTTTCTCTTCAGATTAGGGCAAGCTAGCATCCAATACATATCAGCCAGCCACAGTATATCAAGTTGTTGTGAGACTAAGCACCTCCTTTCCTATTAAGGTTGGATGAGGCAACCCAAGAAGAGCAAAGGGGTCCCAAAAGCAGGCAACAGACTCAGCTGCTACCATTGTTAGGAGACCTACGAAGTTGCTCAGCTGTAACATATATGCAGAGTGTTTAAGTCAGTCCCATGTAGGTTCACTGATTGTTGGATTAGAATCTGTGAGCCCCTGTGAGCCCAGGTAAGCTGTTCTGTTCTTTTTCTTGTGATGTCCTTGACACTGGGTCCTACAATCCTTTCCCCTCTTACATAGGATTCTCTGAGCTCCATCTAATGTTTGGCTATGAGTCTTTCCATTTGTTTCCATCATTTGCTGGATGAAGCCTCTTTGATGTCAGGCTAAGCACCAATGTACAGGTATTTCAGAGGATATTCCTTTTTTATTATAAATAAATAAAACAAATTCAATTGGCCCAATTTGGAAACTGTTTAAGAAGGATTAGTAGATGTGTTTTTGTTGGAAGATGCAAGTTGGAGGGGTGTGTCTCTGGGAGTGGGTGGCCTTAGAGGTATAAAAAGTCCATGCTCATCTCAGACTCTCTCTCTCTCTCTCTCTCTCTCTCTCTCTCTCTCTCTCTCTCTCCCTCTCTCTCTCCTCACTGATGTTCAGATTGTTCAGATGTAAGCTCTCAATAATGGTTCCAGCATCAAGCCTACTACCTGCTGCCCTATTTCCCATTATGATGATCATAGACCAATCTTCAGAAATTGTAAGCAAGTTCATATAAACAATTACACCAATTATGGACCAAATATTTTATATATGATGTTATAGGGACCATTATTCAAACCACAACAATTTCCAAATTATTTTTACTAAAATATTTTTATTAAGTTAGGTAGCAATAGTCACATAATGACCATAGTAACAAATCTTTCCTACTTTTCTCTGTTCACCACAAAAGTATTACCTTTTGTTCCCCAAAATCAAATAAGTAAAATTGGAAATCTATACAGCCATCTCTCATTATCCATCCATGATTGCTTTCAGGAAACTAGGGCATGCTAGTTAGTGTATGATATTATGTGTATACATGTATGTGTATTCTTGTGTATGAACATACACACATGAAGTTCTAGTACTATTTCTTGGTAGTATTAGTGAAGACCAATAACTAACATTTCCAATTTACATACAGTAAGTAATGAAAAATGACAAAATTATTCCTATTTAGGTACTTCCCATAACAACATATCTATGTGTATTTATTAGTATTTTATACAATCAACCAAAACACAGGCAAGTATATGGGTGAATTTTAGATTTGTAGGCAAACTGGGCTAAATATTAAGAGTTGTATCTGCATGTTAAGAGTAAACGGGTCAAAATAAACCTTTATTTTTATATATTTGTGTCTTCCTCCAAAAGACATACTCTGAAGCATAGAATATTAAAAACCAATAAAATATGCTATTATACTGATGGAAGATGTCATTTTGTAAATATGTTTCTCATATTGGTTAATGAATAAAGCACTATTGGCCAATAGGAAAGCAAGATAGGTGAGACTAGGAAACAAGGAGGATTCGGGGAGAAGTAGGAACAGAGTCAAAATGTAAGACCAAGAGAGCAGAGATCTGGTCCTCTCTACAGTAAGATAAGACCACATGGAAACACTTAGATTAATAGAAATGGGTTAATATTTAAGACAGTGCTAGCCAATAAGAAACTCTAGTAACAGGCCAACAGCTTTGTGCTCTAATACAGCATCCTTGTGTGTTAATTGGGGCTGACATGGCTGTGGAACCAGGCTGGTTGGAAAACTGCTCATAACAATTAATAATATTTACAGTACATGTCATTGTTTGGGCTTGCTTTCTATTACTTTACATTTTGTTTATATATTTTGTCAGAAATATTTTTACCAAAATATGTTTTGGTTAATTGGAAAACAATAATTGTAAAGCATATCTTCAGGGTAGATTAGCAGAATACAAACCTACAATTCATCCTAGAATTAATTTTAAAACTCAGAGTTTTCTTTTATGTGTTTGGAGTGATGAATTACTTTTTCATGAACATTCCATCTTTTCGTGTAAGTTTTTAGCAAGCACAATTTCAATATATCAAATACACATTATCACAAAGATCAACTTTTGAACAATGGAATAAACGCTTATAAGGGAGTATAAAATCTTGTACTTAGAATCATGAAGATTTATATGTTGCCATTATGAGGCAAATATATAAGTGAAGGAAATTAATCTTAAAGAAAACCAAAAATTTCAGCCATAATGGTCAATATAAGATGAAAATATTTTATTAATAAAATACTGAAAAGTATTCATGAAGACTTCATAAGTACGATGACATATCACTTATAATGTATTGTATAACTTAATTTCTAATATTCTGTCTGTGGTATCTAGATTCAAAAGCTTTTATAATGAAAGTGTGTAAGTATGTTTATGCCGTAAATGAGGGAGAGAATAGGCTACTATTAGTTGTATTTCAAAGTACCTGAAATAAGATTTGTGAAACAGCTGTTTCAGGTTTGTGAATCTAGTGTGGTATGATTTATACTTAGACATTCTCGGGGTCATGCCAGAAGAGATATACATATACTAGGGGAATAAACCTTCAATTGTTACTAAGTCTCATCATTTGACCAACTCTGAAAGTCTTCAACAGTCTGTTCACCATGTGTGCGAGGGGGGAGCTTCTCTCATCACAAGTCAAGGGGTATGAACAACTGTTTAGGAGGAAGTTTGTGTATATCCTCATTTATCCAAAGTCACTAGTACATTCTTTCCTAGGTTATATGACCTCTCCAATGGTAGGCATTTTTCATGATTGATAATACCAGTGTACATTTCATCCCACGTAATAGACAGTAAATCCACCAGAATATAGTTGGTGTACCTTCTAAACAATCTTGCTTCCATTCTATCAGGGGTCTGTTACTTTACCAATACATATTGTGAACACACAGTCTCTAGAGCAGGGAAAGATTTTTTTTTATATTGACTCTCTAACAGAAGCTTACATAGCTTCTTCTGGCACTGTGAGACATCCTGGAGTAAGTTTCCTATAAAATCCCAATGTTATTCTCTGTGTCTTTTATACAAAGTGTATGGTATCATTAGAAATAAGAATATGTCACCTAGTTTTATTGGGAAAATAAAGCTGTAACAGTAGCCTTTATTGCTCTGGGTGTTTCTTGAATTCCTCTGATAAAAATAATCATAGGAAGGGATCCTACACTTGCCACTCAAATTTTTGTTTCAAAGCGTATGGTTTCTGGGAACAGCATCATCAGTCTATGCATGGTATCTCTGTTTTATCTTTTCCCTTTAAATATGTATTTGGCTTATAGAGCAAATCTTTTCATATCATTTCCCTGTACATCCTTCATTTGTTTTATTCTTTCATAAACATCCATTATTTCAGAAGTTCAGTTTATATAGGATTTTTTTTTGAAAATTATTCTATATCAAATATTTAGAGATTCAAAAGCAGAAAAGGAGAATATAATTTAAGACAATATAAGTTAACATAAGTCTATCTACAATTATATTATAAATTTCATTGATTTTAAACTACTTTAATGTCAAAGAGAACACACATTCTCATGAATGACATTAGTGAGTACTGGGAAAGGAAACAGTTCAGATAAAAGGAATTTTGGACAGAAATTGAAATAGATAGCTCAATGAAGAACAACGAAGAAGAATTTTCAATTTCTCAGACTTAGGGTATGAGAGTTTGGTGAACATCCATGTTTTGTTTATTTCAGGAGAGGCAGTACTGGTCTTGGACAAAGCTAGTAGTTTTAAAAGGTTACTTATTATATATATATATATATATGTGTGTGTGTGTGTGTGTGTGTGTGTGTGTGTGTGTGTGTGTAAATTGAATACATATCACTAGAAATTAAACTGAATGTTTTAATAATTGTATTTTTTAAAACAAGCAAACATAACCACAAAAAAATAAATAATCAAAAAATTCAAAGTTACCTCCATTTTCTTCTCCATTGACCTATGGGAGTTTTATAATTTTGTGTTTTCCTTGTCCACAAAATTACTGAACCCTATAATTTGAATGATATTCAGTTGTGCCAGTTCATAATACCTTCATCCTATTCACCTGATATCTTTCACCAGAACTGATAGCCTTCTGAGTCACTGTGTGTACTTAATTTAAATTCTCCCCTGCCCCCTTCTTCTGTTCTGCCTCTACTGACCATTCTGACCACTGCTTTGGCTTAGGTAGCTCCTTCAATGATTGCAAGCTTTACATTCTGTTTTTCTACCACAGTTGTTACTCTCACTATAATACCAACAGTACAATCCATAAAAGCAAACAGTGGAGAGCTTTAGGATCTAATTAATGATTAGTCTCTTTTCTGGGGGCAGGGTACATTTTTAAAGGATAGAAAAACAAGGTCACAGAACACAGAATATTTGAAGTGCTGCCACAGTAAGTATTTGAATGGAAACTTTGTATAAGTAGATATACAATTATCATATGCTGATGCTGATTATGAGATGCACTTTAGGATGAAAACAACAAAGAGATATACTTTTATTATTAGAATGGCTAGTACTGACACTGACACTATCAGTTACCAAACATGTAGACCAATAAAACCAATATGATTCTTTAGAGCACAAAATAATACAGTTTGAGATGGTTTCTTATAAAGTAATTATGCATATGCTAAAACAATTTCACTCTTTGTTATTTTCAAAACAAACATGAAGAAATGCATTTATAAAAAACCCTACATTTGAGTTTTTTTTCTTAATTTTCATAATTGATAAAACCAATAAATAACTAAGATATCATGAAATATTGCTCATCATTAAAAAGAAATACACAACAAGACACAATATAACATTGAAAACCATTAAATGCATATTGCTTAATGAAAATGAAAAATCATATGTTGCATGTTTGGAACTTTATGACATCCTGTTAAAGACATAGTGATAGGAGAAAGGCAAAAGTTCATAACTGAACTCAGAAATCACAAAGCAGCTCTAGGTCAGTGACATATTCCAGGCTATTTAGTAATATAGAATAACACTTAGTATGTGTCATCAATAATGCACTGAAATAAATACAACAATGATAACACATAGTAGACTTTAGCAACCAAAAATGTACCAGTATTGACTTATAAATCACACTAAATATTCTATATTGAAGCAATATATTATAAATTAGGTAAATATGGTAATAGATCCAGTAGATGTATGAAACTATATTTTCTGTTCTTTTTTGTTTCTGTTAGCACCAACATGAATTGATTTCTATGATATTTTATGAAATAAACTGTTAACAATCTTAAATATTTAAAGACATTTAAATTTGAATTCTGATTCATATACAAATACATATACAAACATATACATATATTTTTCTTTTATTACACTGTGTTCCTGTTCCAAATATATTGAAGTATTAATTTACATTTGTATATTATAAAACATACACTAATACTTTCATAAATATTTTATGTGAATCTCAGAATAGGTTCTCACTTTGCTATTCAGGATTGATTCATTTTATGCTTTATAATATGTAATATGTCTTATATAATCAAATCACTATTATTAAAATGCTCTTGAGAATTTTGTTCAATGTTTCAACAATGATAATATAACTAATAAACATGTTTAAGTCAGCTTTTATTACTAAAAGGTAAATTATGGTAAATAACAGTAGTGGACATTTTCTTAGTAGTGATTTTGTTTGGAATGTGCCCTAGAGCATCAACTGTTATTGGACCTAAGTGTTTCTCAAAAGTTTCAACCCAAGTGAATATTATAACTCTTTATCGAGTAATTTATTCAGAGTAAATGACTATATTTCAGATTTTATATTAAAATAAGTATATAAACATTTATATAATTCATAATACACTATAAGGGCTAGAGAGGGTTTATGAGTCACAGTTAAATATGAATTTCAATATAACATATGAACAGGATTAAGGAATAACTTGGTGTGAAAAACAATACTTTAAGGTGTAAGATATTTAACTAAAATATTGTTGGGTATCTATCTATAGTGAGCAATACCTTAATTCTATCCTAAACATTTCTAAGCTGTTTGAGTTAGACAGGCTCACACATTTTAAAGTTTTAGGAGCCTGTTGAGCCACCCCCCCCCTTTTTTAAACAGCAATATGAACATTTAAGTGTAATTGTCCAAAGAAGGAGGAAGGACTGAACTTTCACATGAGAAGATGTGCATCTATTGAGGTTCTCTAAAATGATTTAAGATGTAAATAATCACCAATGAAAAGTTAATCTGATGTTTATTCTCTGTAGAATCACTTGAGTGTTCAGTTTAACATGAACTGAAGAAATCATAATAAATCATAGAAATCAAAAGTATGTACAACCAAGAATCTAATTGATGCTTTTCTTTAGGCTACACAGAATGGCTGGCTTAATCTATTTTAATGGTTCTTAAATATGTATGCATTGGATTTCATAGAAAATACATACGCATATGTATTTTCTCCAACAAATATGTAAAATACATATGTGTATATGTGTACATTGAAATAATACAGAGCTATGGCTAAAGAGGTTGGAGATAAGTGGAATGACTGTAATCCCAACACTCAATAATTTGAAGAACAGGGATCCTTAATTGAGGGTCAATCTAAATGACATAGTAAAAGCCTTTCTATGTCAACAAAAATTTATCTAAAATGGGATCATTGCTCACAAGTAAAGTGCACACACACATAATACTCAACATAGTATTTAAAAGAAACATCATTAATCATATCAAATGTTTAATGTCATTATATCTTCACATAAAACTCAGCTCCTTTGTGATCAGTTATATAAAGAATTTTTAATTTCTATCCACATTCAAAGAAAGGTAAATGTGTGCAAAGATAAAGGACAGTTATCTGTTCTAATTTCAACTTCAATTGTGATAAATAGAATGTGTAAAATTTTAGTGATCATTTATTTTTGGGTGATCCTCCAGATATTGGTAAACATATAATAAAGTAGTGTCTTATATGAGCATCAAACTCTACTTTGTATTCATTGGCCAAAAATTGAAAAGCAACAAATATTATAAAAACTTGGCTAAATATCAGAACTCCTTTCATTGTATTATAATATTGTACATCAGTAGCTGGCTAGCAAGCAATCAATTACCTACCTATGTGAGAAAGAATCCAATCCTAAATAAAGATTATCTAAATGTCATACATTTACTAAAGTTTATATTTATTATATTAGTATTAGATTTTTGAAAGATTCTGAAAGATGTTAGGTTCTTAAATTTATAATTAGTGTTGTAATTACATTTTTTGTGTGCAAGTGTGCTTACAATATGCAGTGTACAAATCATTTAATAGAGGTTTGTCAGTCAATAGTCATTCGTCAGATAAACATATCAGTGATTCAAACAGAAACATTCCTATAAGTAATTTTCAATTAGTAAAAGATATTTAGATACTAAAATGGAAATGGTAACAATACATAAGGAATAAAGAAAGAGGACAGTTGGGGAGCCATTTTATAGTTCTTTTTGAATAGAATAAAATATTGAAGAAGCTACGCTGTGTGCTGTGTCTCAGCATGGTGCTTCCCAGTCTGATAAGACTACTGTCCTGGAGACAGACTGTCTATGTAAAGAAGCAGAATATCTATGAATAAGGTACTTACCATCAGATGTCAATTGGGGGTACTAGTGTAACTTTAAAACAACACAAAGAGGAGTCATTCCATAAAACAGGACTCATATAGGAGGTTTATTAGAAGAGACGAGAGAAAGGTAGAAAAGGGGCTGAAAGTGAGACTGAGATAGGTCCCAGGGACCAGAGTGGTGGAAGAAGGGGTGACAGAGAGGAAAAGAGGGAGAGAGAAAGAAAGGAAACAATGAAGGTGGACAGGATCCCTTTACAAAGGAACAAAGCAAATGCGCACAGGGGTGCTCTTAGAGGCTTGTGGCTGAGGGAGTATCCTGTTAGGGTCCCAAGGGCAGGCCAGTACAGATGCCTACATACTAACATTTCTCCCTTTTTATTTATTATGAAAAGGTGAGTAGTTAGAAAGTGGTTATCAGTTGAGGCACAAATGAGAATGCTTTGTTCTCAAGACTACTCTCTGCTGACCTAAGAGGTGTTGCTCATCATTGGTGGACCTAGAAAAAATAGGGTGCTGACCACTTCCTGGAATATGGGGCTGTTTGACTTTCCTGTCCAAGCTCTGTAGAACAACTGGGCACTGCCAGGACCTGGGAAAATGCTGTTTGAGGTGGATCCATGTCAATGCCCTAGGGCAAGGTCAGAGGCCAGTAGCCTGCCAGTGACCCAATTGCCAATATTGAATGGCAAGTGAACTGACCAGTGAACAAGAAAGCATATTTGTTGCAGGAGGAAGATAGCAGATCTATTAAAGGCAGAGAAGATAGATGGGCGTCCCAGCGTGAAGTGATTACCTTTTGGTTAGCTCTGGCAATAAGCAATCATGCCATAGGAAAGAGAGCTAATGTAAGAGGTTTATTGCGGGAGAGAGAAAGCAGTAGAGTGAAAGGGTAAAAGGGTGATACCTCCAGTCAGGGTCGCTATTAGAATGTTGCAAAGGTCCCATAAAACATCAAGATATAATGTGCGGTAAGCAGATTTTTGGTAGTCTTATTTCGCATTAGTGAATCAGAATGAGATCCAATGGCTTTGTAATCAAGGATTTTGATCCTTGAGCACAAATAGCCCAGTAATTTGTCAAAGGGCAGAGGTCAAAGGACCCGAGGGTCTGAGAAATGAAATAGACAAAGGGCACCCACAAAGGGTTGGGGTCTTGGGCTCTGGGCCCTAAATAACTATGGTTTCCTGTTACAAGAGTATAATTAAGCCAAAAGGCAACAAAACACAACAAAAAACAAAACAAAAACAAAAATAAACAAACACATTCAAGAGACTAGTCTGCACTTGTGAGAAATGGCCAGAGGTGGGGATGAGGGAGTGACTCACCAGTTTGGGAATAGAAGGACCCAGTGATTTGAAGAAGTGAGGGTTTCATATGTGGACTTTGTTCCAGGATCCTGGTGGGCCTCACACCTCTTACAGTCATGAGCAAGCTCCGGGAAAGCCTTTTCAAAATTTGCAGTTTAAAAAATGTCTAGAAAAGAAGTCATGCCATACAACAGGACTCACATAGGATGTTTATTGGAAGAGAAGAGAGAAGGGGCACACAGTGTGGGACAGAGACTCGTCCCTGGAGACAATGGTGGTGAAAAGAGATGGGAGCAGAAGCAGAGAGGAAAAGAAAGAGAAAGATCTAAGATGGAAAGGACCTTTTAAAAAGGAAACAAGAGAGAATATTGGAGTCAGACATGACATATGATGCATTTATAATTCCAGAAGTCCACCTGTTTTGTTCCCCAGTTAGAACAGGGAGACTTTACACAAACTGACTCATCTGGCCAAGAGCAGACTATTATTTATATCAACATGATACAGCTAACCTTGTGCATAATAATGCATTTTAAAATATCCCAATATCTCATTTTTACAAAAAATGAGAAGATACACAAATGTGAATCATTAACATATATCTATATCAATCTTATTTCAAATCTGTGTACAATCTGACAGAATAATATATTGGTTTAATATTAAATTAAAAGAGAAATCTCTAAGTATATTTAAGATAAAATATAACTGGAGATAAAGAGACAAAAATGTAAGGTACATGAAGAAAGTATATAGGTTAAGACAGAAAAGTAGCTATGCAAAGCCCTGTTGAGACTATGGTCCCTATCTCTTGAATCACTTAATCACTGAGCCCTTTATCCTGCTGTGATAGCAATGCTGCTTTAAATGTATAACTCCACTTATGAAGATTGTTTTAAAATCTGCTAATCCAGTCAAATGATTGATATAAGGGACATCCAGAACAAAAGACAAATTCTTAGAAAATGGAATGTATTTCCAACATGAAAGCATTTGTCTAAAGTCACATCATTTAGTAATGGCCATTCTGTGTCATTTAAATAGGCAGTGCCAAAGAAGGAAATTAAACAAAACTTAACTCAAATTGGAACAAAAGTCTAAATTTGAAAAAAAAATTTGAAAAAATAAAACAATTACAAGTGTAAGAATAATTCTGAATAACATAGTATTTGTAAATGGATTCTAGGTTTAGATGTCAAGTATCATGAATGATATAAAACAGCAGAATAATTGAACACCAAAATAAAACATACTCCAACAGAAAGCATCAAAAAATATCAACACACACCAATGGGCTAATAATGATGGTTATAGAAATGTTCTAAGACTGTAATGATGGTAGGTATTACCTGTACGCATACTAGCTCATGCATATAACTGAGTAGCTGCAATTACCTGTAGATTATATTTTAATAAAAATGTTATGCTGTAAAAGGAAAGTATTGCAAACAGAGTGTTATCTATTCCCTTTTGGTACAGGTCTCTTTAGCTATAATATATTGACAAAATGGCAGTTCACTATAATGTCAAAGAGAGAAGTGGATCACACGAGGGATTATAACAAAGAGCAAAATGTCGCATTTCTATTCATTTAACAGTATCTATAATCACAGTGAAGAAATATAACAGGAGCTAGTGACTTCATTGTACCAAGCTGTGGTAAAATTTAGTAATAAACTCAGGAAACTACATTTTTCCGACAACGTATAGCAGTGCCACTAAAATGCAAAACGTAATTGAATGTCATGAACACCCAGAAGTTCTCAATTAATAAAGATGTTCCTGAATGACAATGATATTTAGGAGAAATACACCAGGTAAACAATCATATTCAACTTAGAACTGGCTAAAAGGAAGAAAGAACACCCACAAAACCCATAATTATAATTGCTAGAAATATTCTTATAATCACTGGGGCAGTCACTAAAATACTTGTAATGTTTGTGTATGTTCCCATGGAAAATAAAATGAGAAATAAAGATCTTCATTCTACAACTCCTGAATAGGAATTAGAAATCATCTATACTATGGACTTACAAGAATTTGCACTGTCTACTCTAGTCAGTCAGATTTAAAAAGGAAAGTCTACTAGATACATCATGATTTTTAGGAACTATAGTTACAGTAATAGCAGTTCCAAACACAAAATCAGAGAGATAACCATATCTAAACACTATAAAGAGATATGGTGCTTTATTCTTGATTATTTCCTTCTGATTATCAGGTATCTACTATTCTTCACTGAAATAGAGTTTTCCTAAATGCAACCAATTTGTATAGCTGCCATAATGTTATTCCTTGAAGACAAAAAAAAAATTAGATGTCACATTTCTATCTCATTTTTAACAGCAGAAATGATTTAATTTATGATAGCAGCAAGAAAGTCTTGACTAATTGGGAATACTGGGAAATAAAGAGTAGGAATCATGGGGATCATATTATATAGATATAAAGAAATCAGCATGCTAATGAAAGGTTCACTCCTCTTTCAAAGTATCACTTGTGTATCATGTACTTGTTATTAGTATACTTATAGCCAATTTGAAAACAAAGTTTCTAATGACCTTCTTCATTAGAATACTATAGAATAAAATTGAATCAGAAAACAACAAAGACCTTACTCATCTTATGACTGATTTGTTAAAACCTTTTTGTAGATTAATCATCAAGACAAAAAATACACTGTATGATAAAGTTAAGAATAGGAATACTTAATTGTGTTCCATTGTGCCATCTTAAATATTTTAATCAGAAGCAATATCCTTATTTATATAATAATATCTTAAATTAACAAAGACTTACTTTTGAAAATTACTGTTTGAAATTTTCCATTAGGACACACTCAAATATACAAAGAGAATATATGATACTTAATCCCTCAATTCCCATCTCTATATATCAGTTCTCTTCTAATAATGTATTATATCTATCATTGTATAATTTGAATAAATCTGAGTATTGTATATTGTTACTTCAGAATATTTTGTAATGGAAAATCTTTAAAACAATGAACCACCACATTATTATCTCAATGATTATAATTAACCAAAAGCAATTAATATTCTATGATATTCATGCTATATCTAATTACTCTTCTGAGAAACTCGAGAATATATTTTTACATTTCAAAACAGTTATATGCCTGTATTAGAGTTTTTATTAGATTGTCTGTGTTTCTTGTAGGTAGCATTGTCAGCCCAGATGCAAAAATTTCATTTAAACTATATTTGTATATATATGCACCAACGTGTATTTACTATATGCCTATCAGATTATTAAGAACATTTCAGATTTTCTGTTTTATGGCCATCCACCCTCTATGTTCTGTGTTATCTTCTTTTCCAACTCTTAATTATAGCATCTCCATATTTTCCTGATTTCCCTATATACCTTGTATGCACCCTGTTACTCCCCCCTCTCTTTTGTTCATCTCATTCTTACAGTGGTCCTTTTTTACTTTCTTAGTTTCTGTAGCTGCTCCAACTTATGTACCATTTGAGATTTTGAAGTGTAGCTAAGGTCCTCAGATGAGAGAGGACCTGTGTCTTAGGTTTTCTCTCACTGCTATGAAATAGCATTACTAAGACAAATTGGGGAGGAAAGGGTTTATTTGGGCTACATTTTCACATTGTAGTCCCACATAGAAGAAAGCTGAGACAGCAACTCAAACCAGATATAAACCTGGAAGCAGGAGCTGATGCTTAAGGAGAGGTGACCAGGTGGGAAGAACAGGTTTTTACTAGCTTTCCCATCATGGCTTGCTCAGATTGCTTTCTGATAGAACATTAGACCATTATCCAAAAGATGACATCGCCAAAAATGGGCTAGGCACTTCTTCACCAAAAACTAATTAATAACATTCTCTTATTAAACTAATAATGAAAAAGACCCTGCAGGTCTTATGGGGGAATTTTTTAGATAACTCTAACCTGTGCCATAAGTAACATAAAACTAGCGAACACAACATGTAACATTTAACATTCTGACTCTGAGTTATATATTCAATATGTTTTCTAGTTCTATCATTTATCTTTCAGTTTCATGATATCCTTTTTTATAGTGGAATAGTAGTCCATGGTATCATATGTTCATTACCCATTCATCAGTTGGTGGACATTTATATTGTTTCCACATCTTGGCTATAGGAAAAGAGCAGCAATTAACATGACTGAGCAAGCAACTAGGATTCAGAGTATCTGGTGAAACTTCCACTTTTTCCCTCAACAGTAACATTTTATTACTAATGTTCCCTAAGAAAATTACCATTCACAAAATAGCCAGTGTTAAACCATGGGTTTTCTTCACTTTGATTAGATTTTTGTAGTGAATTCCCAATTATCTTTTTTGGGGATATATATATATCTATGTGACCACCACAGTTACCAGCTAAAAATTATCCCATCACTACAGAAAAAAAAAATCTGTGTGTCCCTTCCATACTTGTGCAACACTGCTGTGGTTAATCTGAAAATTGTCCTTGTTTTTATAAATTCTTTAATTAATTTTAAGAAGTTATATATATGGAATAGTAGAATATGCAGTCATTGGAAATGGGTACATTTTCCAAAAGTAAGCTAGTGATTATGTGTATAATTTATTATGTCAAGAGCATTAAATTGAATAGATGTGACATACAACAAATTTGATTAACTGTCCAGTCATCCATCATGGATATATAGGAAGAATGTAGTTTGGAGCCATTAAAAATTACTATTTGACAAAAATCCCAACACAGAAGAGGAAAAAATGACACAATGTCACACCCCTCTTCAAGAAGGTATTCCTATTTTACAACTGCTGTGTGCTAAAAAATCATCAGCTTCAGTCAAATGACAGTGAGCATGTCATCCATTCTTAGGAACCACACTGGACTGGAGCTCCTATGCCCAGGAATAGTTGGAAAACAAAATCAGATCCTACAATTTTTGTTGAGATATGTGTGTGCATGCAAATGCATGCACATACTCACACATGTCGATATACACATTTATTTATCTTGTTTTGGCTAGATTTAATTTGAATGTTTAATTCTTGGATAGAGACAGAATATGAACTTGGATATGTCTGGAGAATATGGAATACCACCCATATTTTGTCATTTTTCTATTTCATGCTACTACCACCATCTTTTCTACTTCAAGTTCATTTATTGTGGTTATATGGTACAGTTATTAAAATCTTATTGATGCAACCTCACTATTTTCATTCTATGAAATGTTTCAATTTCATAGATAATAATAACAGATAAAAATGTAATATTTGCCAAATGCCTGTTTCCATTTCCCATTAAATTTACCTAGTAAATGAGATCGTTCTACCTCATTCTCCTTCCTCACTGTGTCTTTTTCTCTTTCCCTCTGTGTTTTATATGTTTGTCTGTATGTCTATGTCCGTGTGTCAGTCTATCTGTTTATCTGTCTGTGAATCTGTCACTCTGTCACAACAGAGACATTGAAAGGATACCATGAGATGCTTTTATTGCTCAGTAAAATGTGGGAATTAATTAGAATGAGTTTAGGTCCAGCATGAAGGTGATGGTTTTTGAAGTTCCTCTGTCACAACTGAAATTGGTTATCTGGCCATCAGAACTAGTAGTGCTGTACCTGCTTGTATGAAACTTCTTGTCATTAATTCTCTCGTTTATGTCAATTCTTGTGACTTCAGATCAAAACCAATGTTCCTGCAAATTACCTGAGGGACAATGAGATTTGTTTACTTCTCCATTCCTGTGGCATGAGGTAATTGTATTTGCCTTCTACTCTTCTTAAAATCCATTAAGCCCCTGGAGAACAAGAAAGCCTGTTCATCAATTTTATGTCTGCCCAAACTATAAAATAAAACTTTGCTTGCAAAGATATGTCACTGTCTCATCACAGAGATGAATTTATTAATAGATTGCTAAAGATCATGGCCTCAGTGATACTGCTGGTTATAGCTATTACATCATGAGTACTTGCTGCTTAGGCTAACTCCTTAAACATTAAACAATGGATTTGTCTACTTTCAGTATGTCAAAGAATTTCCAGCATATTGATCCTTATTCTTCTAAGGCTATTATTGAATGGAGGTTTAATTTAGCCAGTCTTGGAGGCTATTAAATTGAGTCACAGGTATTCAAGGGAAAACATTGTCAGAGGACTGCTGTTATTGAATTGGCCCAAATCAGAACTTCTATTTCTACAGTAAAACACTCTCACAGTCCACTTTCATATGGTCTTCATACTTGCCGCCTGACACAATGAAACATGCTGTGATGTCTCACAGTTGATACTTTAGCTACTTTAGCCCTTTCCAGACATATTTTTGCATTTCTCGATCCTGATAGGATCTAATATAGTGCATATAATTGATAAGATTCTTCTTTGAAACAATCGTTTCTATTTTAATTGTTGAATCTTTTTTAATTTTTAAGTTACAAATATATCTATGTTAGAACAATTATCTTGTACACATTTAATTTTAACTTATTTTTAATTTAAAAATTTGAAAGTCTTTTTTTTAGTAGTTTATAATTCTTTATTAGAAACTGTTCATTTTCCTTGTCAATTTTCCTCCATGTGGCATTTTCTTGCTGATTTATAGGCATTGCCCCAAGATAAACATTTTCTAATTATTTTTAAATTTATATTTTCAGAAGACTGGAATTCAAAGAATTTGTTTTCAGATATAAATACATCTCAACACCAAGACCTTTATAGTCATTCTAAATATGACTGAATTCTTGTTTTAATATAAAATCTGAGAAAAACATATATATATTATCTTAGAAAATGCTTCCAGGCTCTTTGTATAAAACTTCTTTTTTTATATTTTATATAACCAAGTCCATTTAAATGAAAACAAACATTTATAGACAATATTTGGGAATTTGGAGTCGTTCTTTCCAAACTACTTCCTGCTGGTAAGGGGTGCTGTCATGGGGAATTCGAAGAAGATTCAGAAATCCTGGCTGTAGTCTGTCAGGCTGCTTTGTTCAGCTGTTTTGAATGTAGGATCTCCTGGTACTCTGTTTCAGGTGTTCAGGTGGTCTGGCTTGATCAAGCCACATTAGTCTGGAAGGAATCCACATCTTTTCATTTCCTGTAAACAAAAATAGAAATCCTTTTCCCCAGTAACTTGTCCTTGAACTTAAATTTTGGAGTCAAAGCATTTTTTTTAATTTAATTTATTATTTTACATGTTGATCCCAGTTCCCTCTCCCTCCCTCCCTCCCACCCAACCTCTCTCACTCCCTCCAGGGGGAACATAACAACAGACACAGAGGAAATCCAGACAATTTTCAGGTCATACTTTGAAAATATGTATTCCACAAAAAAATGAAAATTCAAAGGAAATGGACAAATTTCTGGATAACTATCACTTACCACAATTAAATCAAGAACAGACAAACAACTTAAATAGACCTATAACCCGCAATGAAATAGAAGCAGTCATCGAAAGCCTTCCAACCAAAAAAAGTCCAGGGCCAAATGGATTCAATGCAGAATTCTACCAGACATTCAAGGAAGAACTAATACCACTACTCCTCAAACTGTTCCACAAGATAGAAACAGAAGGTTTATTGCCAAACTCTTTTTATGAGGCCACAATAACCTTGGTACCCAAGCCTCACAAAGACACAACTAAGAATGAAAACTACAGACCAATATCCCTGATGAACATCGATGCAAAAATACTCAATAAAATACTGGCAAACCGAATTCAAGAATACATCAGAGAAATCATCCACCATGACCAAGTAGGCTTCATACCTGGAATGCAGGGATGGTTTAACATACGAAAATCTATCAACATGATCCACCATATAAACAAACAGAAAAACAAAAAACATATGATTATCTCCCTAGATGCTGAAAAAGCCTTCGATAAACTTCAACACCCTTTCATGATAAAGGTATTAGAGAGGTCAGGGATAACAGGAACATACCTAAACATAATAAGAGCAATATACAGCAAACCAACTGCCAACATCAAACTGAATGGAGAGAAACTTAAGCCAATCCCTCTAAAATCAGGAACAAGACAAGGCTGTCCTCTCTCTCCATATCTCTTCAATATCGTACTAGAAGTTCTAGCTAATGCTATAAGACAACAAAAGGAGATCAAGGGGATCCAAATTGGAAAGGAAGAAGTCAAACTGTCTCTATTTGCAGATGATATGATAGTTTATATAAGCGACACAATAAACTCTACCAGGGAAAGTCTTTCTTATTAGTTGCATTTTCATCCCTCT